>NW_004524693.1:4676168-4680976 GCF_000260255.1 Octodon degus
CACACACACACACACACACACACACAAATAAATAAATAAATAAATAAAAATTTTAAAAAAAGAACTGAAGAAACTGTCCTACAGAATCCATCTATGAACAAAACAAGAAAAAGAAGCTTAAGGTGAATTCAAGAATTTAAGATATTTTCTGGTATATGATAAAAATACAACTGTCAGAATAATTAAGTAATTCAAAGTGTTATTCTGAGGTGGTCCTACATAACTCATCTTCTTTCTGAACACAATTTGTAAATTATAAGTGCAGTTTAATCTTTAAATACAACTTGTATTTTTCCTATTTGGAATTCAGATCTCAGTTTTTAAAAGAAAAAAAATTAAAGAAAGATAATAAATGCTTAATACATTGCATGTTCTTGACTTTAAATTATTTATTCAGAGTACAGGATATCATCATTTAATTATCCAAACAATATTAGAACAATTTCCTTATAGTATACTAAGGGATATTACTAGTACAAATATCTTAAGTATCATTTAGATACATACTTTTTCTTTTCTCTTTTTTCTTTTCTCCGTCCTCCATCTCAGTTACTTCTTCCTTTTTTAGTTCCTTCCCATTTTACAGTACCTGTTGTATGAATTTTGGATAGTATTTATTCTTTCAGTTTGTCACACTAGGGAGAAAAAATGGTGTTTACACAGGTACATCTGGCTTATTTCACTTATCAGTATGGTCTGCAGTTGCATCCATTTGCTTATAAAAGATACCAGTTTATTGTTCTTTATGACTGAGCATTACTCCATTGTATCAAAAGACTGCATCATTTTTATCCATTCCTTGGGTAACAGATATCTGGGTTGCTTACAAGATCTAGTTATTACAAATTGTGCTGCCATAAACATGGGCATACATATATTGTCATAACACAGTGTTTTAATTCAAGAGAAAGATACAAATTGGGAAGACTTGTGCCAAATGGGACCTCCAATCCTAGTTTATTTGAGGACTTTCCACATTGATTACAACAGTAGTTGCACCAGTCGATGCTCCCACTAATAGTGTAAAACAATTTCTTTTTCTCCAAAGCCCGGTTAGCATTTGCTACCAGTTGATGTTTTTATAATAGCCATTCTTTCTGATATGAGATGGAAACTCAGTGTTGTTTTAATTTGGAAATCTTGAATGTCCAGTGCTGTGAAACACTTTTTTATATATTTATTTCCTGTTTTCATTTCTTCATCTAAGAAGTATGTTCTCATCTCAAATGCCTATTTTTGATTGGGTATTTAAATTTGTTAAGACTGGGCTTTTTGAGAGCTTCATATATTCTCAATAGTAATCCTTTATCTGAGCAAGAGCTGGTAAAGTATTGTTTTCCACACTGTGCGTTGTCCCTTTACTATGTGGCTTCTTTGGCTGTGCAAAAGCTGTTTAATAGGGTATGCCTCCAGTTGTTAGACTGGGCATGGTTGTGTGCGCCTGTGATCCCAGCTCTTGGGAGGCTCTAAACAGGTGGATCAGTAAAAGTCCAATCTAGTGTATAACCTTCCATAAAATTTTAAAAAATGCAAAATAAGCACTGGGCCGGCCAAATAGCTCAGCGGATTTAAGCTCATGCAAGCAGGAGCAGGGGCCTGGGGCTCTATCCCCGGCCTGCTGTGCTGGTGCACTGAGATGGCAATTGAGACTGGATGGGCATGGTGGTGTACACCTGTATTCCAAGATTTTGGGAGGCTGTAAACAGGAGAATCACTATGAGTCCGATCTAGTAGTGAGACACTGAACACCCTGTAGACCCTTCGCTAAAATACAGAAAAGTAAATAAATACATAAATAAAAATTTATAAGACACTCTAGATGTTGGTAGTTGTTTTGTGATAGTTCCTGTACAATTGTTGCTTTATTCATAAATTCTTTGCCTCCACCAATATCTTCAAGAGTTTTGCCTAGTCTGTTTTATAGCACATTAAATACATTTTGATCCATTTTGAATTTTGCTTAGCACATGGAGAAAGATATGGATGCAGTTTTAATCTTCAGCATTGCATAATGAGTTTTTCCTGCAGAATTTATTAAAAAGTCTATCCTTTCAATGAAAGGGTTTGGCACCTTTGTTAAAGATAAGAAAAAAAGTGTTCACGTTGGAGTCAGAAGATGTTTCAGATTGAGTTGGTCATGGGTCTTTGCCTCTCATCCTGAGGGAACCCATGTTGACTGCCGATATGAGGAGAAAGCCTGTGCATGAACATGAATCAGTAGTTACCCAGACAGTGAAACCACTTGCCAAATGAAGAGTACTCAGTGTTTTCCCTAGCTCTGGCAATTCATGTGCCCCCAAAAAGAATTGGCCAGTTTATTCAAGATAATAGCCAATAGCCATACAAAATAAAAACTAAACTAAACATCACGATTAAGAGATCTCTGTTAGTGAACCTACAAAAAGTTCTAACTAGTCTTTTTATAATTACAAATTTAAGAAAAGTTATTGCATTCCACATCCTTCTTCTAATGTTTCAATAGCTGCTCAATATGTTAGATATCAAATCAAGGGTATGTAAAATGCTGAGGTCACCTGAACTTTCATCATTTTTATGGAAAGTCATTACTGTTTCTTAGGTCACCTGGACCTTCATCAATTTTATGGAAAGTCATTACTGTTTCCTTGGTAAAAATTATTTTTGACTGTGTTCATAACTGTCCTGTTGATGTTTTTATTTGGTCCATGCATGTTTAATCATTTCTTTGGCTTTGTCTCCTCCAGATTTAAAGTTATTCTACCTACCCAAGATAAAAATGTTTGCTGTATATTGAGGGCATTTAGACAGAACCTCTGGAGAGTATCTCTGACCGCTGGTTCACAACTACAACATCTTTCACCCTGAAGAAGCCAGAGTAGTCATCATCCATGGTTCCCTAATTGCAGTTTGGGTTACTTCTTCAGAGCAGGGAATGTTATAGGCAGCTAAGTTAGATATAAAAATATATAGGCAGTCAGACAGGGCCTGGCCCTCAAAAAGACAATGTGGAAGACAAGGTGACTTTGCAGATTTGGAAGAGACAGACACGCCTTGCTGTGGGCCAGACCTCAAGACAAAAGTGTAAATAAATATAGTCACATACTTCCCTAAGGATGGGCATCAGGGATTGATATTCTAAATATGTATCAAGCACCTTGAAATAGCCCAAATGAATCACTAGCACAACCCCCAATAGGAAAAGACCCTGTCCAGTATTCATGTCCACTTGCTAAGTGACTCACTTCCTCATTTGGTACTGCATTTAATCATTTTTTTTTCTGAGCAATGGCACTTGTAATCTCATTGATTGTCCATAGTTTTGTCCCACCTCAGGCCCACCTAAGCAAGTTCCTGTGTTCTCCACCACCTTAGGCCCACCTCACCCCATGGTTTTAATTTATAAAAGTCCTTGGAAGAGACAGCTTCCCAGGGACAACCTGCTTCCCTGCCCCCATTCTGTCCTTCCATTGGACAGAAGATTTCTTTCCTTAAATGAATATATTCTACTCTTAAAAGAGATAAGTTGGCTGAGTATAGCTGGAGTTTCTTCATCTTCTAATCTGTTCTACTGATGCACCAGTTTTATTACAGTAGTTTTTTTGTGTAATTTCAAATCAGGCATTATGGTGCCCCCAGCCTTGGCTTTGTTGCCTAGAATTACCTTTGATATTCTAAATCTCTTCTGATTCTACATGGATTTTTAGATTATTTTCTCTAATCATCTGAGATATACTGTTGGAATTTTGATCGGAATTGCATGAAATCTAAATAACAGCTTTGGAAGTAAGGCTATTTTCCATATAATGGTTTTTCTTATCCAAGAGCAAGTGATATCTTTCCATTTTCTCATATCCTACTCAAACTTCTTTTTCAGAGTAATGCAGTTTTTAATGCATAGTTTTTTTTTTACATTGATTATTAGACTGATTCCCAGGTATTTCAGTTTTTTTGGATGGTATTTCGACAGGTATTTTTCCCTTATTTCTCTTTCAATGAGCTTGTTATTATGTACAGAAGACTATTGGTTTTTGAGTGTTGACTTTGTATACAGATATATTCTGAATTTGTCAATTAAATGTCACAGTTGTTTATTGGAGATTAGAGGAACTTCTATGTAGATTATCATATCTTCATATAGCTATTCCTTTATTTCTTCCTCTTGTCTAATTGCTAGGGTGAAAGCTTCCAGGACTATGTAGAATAAGAATGGATACAGTAAACATCCTTGTCTCATTCCTGATTTTAGAGAGAAAGTGTTCAGTGTTTTTCCATTTACTATGATGTTGGCTGTTGTATTGTCATAGATGGCTTTTATCAGATTGAAAAAAGGACCATTGATTATGTTTTTTTGTATGGTTTTCATCATGAGTAAGTGCTAATTTTTTTAAAAGATGTTTCAGCATCTAGTGAGATGATCATATGATTTTTGTCCTTTGGTCTGTTAATGTTGTGTATTACATTTATTGATTTACATATGTTGAACTATCTCTGCATTCATGTGGTGAATTCTATAATGTCACTTGTCGTGATGTATTATCTTGTTGGTTATTTGCTGTATTATGTTTCCTAGTATCTTATTAAGGAATTTGCAACTGTGTTCATGAGGAAGACTGACCTATAGTTATCTTTCTTAGTTGGGACCTTCTTTAGTTTTGATATCATGGTAATGCTTGCTTCCAGGAATTACTTTAAAAGTATTGAGTCCCTTTCAATTTCATTAAAGAGTTTGAGAAGTCGTTTTGTTAGGTATTCCAGTTTCTTTTGGAATTCAGCAGTAAATCTCTCAAGGCCTGAGTTCTTCTGTGTGCTTAAGATTTAATTACATCTTT
>NW_004524693.1:4681076-4682255 GCF_000260255.1 Octodon degus
GGGCGGCCCAAGGGGCTGGGAGAGGGTCCGGCCCACACTGCTCCTGTCCTGGGACTGGTCCCCCTGGCGCAAGGTAGCAGGAAGCTCTCCTCACACTCACCGGACCTGGGCTAGGACTGGGTCTGGGGGTTCCCGGAAGTCGGCAGAAATTCCTACTCAGCGGGAGGGGTGGGGGAGGTATGGCAGAGTGGTGTGGGGCGGCCCAAGGGGCTGGGAGGGGGTCCGGCCCACGCTGCGCCTGGACTGGGACTCTGTTCCTAATTTTGTTTATTTTTTTTCTTGATATTCTGTAGTGACTTAAAGTTTAATGTATCAATGCATGATGGAAAATGCCTGTTCCTTGTTATGCCTAAGATGTTTCATATTTAGACAAGTAGTTAGGGTAAACAGAACTGCACACGTGGCAGGGTAATAATGAGCTTCTCTTCTGGAAGGTTAGCAATGTAAGTTTTCAGATCAAAAATTGGGGAAAAGGAAGGGCTTCAAGGTCAGTCAACATTTTAGCCCTAGCCTTTCAAGGTCAGTGAAGACTCACAACATGCGAGAACCTATACTCTAACATCCTGTAACTCAGTTGTGTCCCAAATTTTCTGATCAAATAAAATATGAAGCCACAGAGGAATGTGATCAATGATGTATAGTGTGCCTAAGAAGAGTCACATGGAGAGGAAACATTCCCTCAGGCTTTCACAGTGAGAAAATTGGTCAAGCAATTGCTGTAACTCATCCACATGGCTGACACTGACAAAGGATCCACAAACTGCTGTACAGGATTACAGGATAAATACGGAGGTTCTTGACTGACCTTATCAGATACAAAAGTTACATTTCTTGTTATATAAGTCTTGTTTTATCTTGGTCTTAATGATGCAGTAGAACAGTACAAAAATTAGGTATGTAAAGTAAAGCCATATTAATATACTGAGCTGTGATAAGTTCAAGTCCACAACTGCAGAAATCTCACTACTATTTTGGACTCCTGGACTGTGTTGGATTGTCTTGCTGATTTCATGCACCTATAGTATTTAGATGCCAATGTAGTACACATCTCTGACAACACTAAACAAAAGAAGCAGATACAAAAGAAGGACTATTTTGTATTTGTATACATCGAATAGTTAGGATAGATATACAGCTACATTCACTTATTTCAGTGAGAAGAAGGATTTGTATTAATAT
>NW_004524693.1:4694375-4705671 GCF_000260255.1 Octodon degus
GCATTTAACATCATATAAGAGTACAAGTTTTTAAAGCAGGTATAAATGATCTGGATTTCTTCAGGGTCTGTTGTAATTTCACCCTTTTCTTTCCTATTTATACAGATTTGAGTCTTTTCCTTTTTAAGAGGACTGAACAATAGTCTAATAATTTTATTTAATCTCTCAAAGCACAAATTTCAATTCTTTTGTTTTTTTATATTTTGTTTTTAGCCTTCACTGCATTAATTTCTGGTTTGATCTTTATAATTTTGTCCTCCTTAATGAACTTTTGTTTTAGCCTACTCCTCATTTTCTAAAGGTTTGATATGCACCAATAGTTGTTCAATTGCCCTTACTCTGTTCTCTTCATATAAGTATTCACTGTTATGAATTTCTCTCTTACAACTGTTTTTATTGTGTCACATATTTTCTAGTATGTTGTATTGTCATTATCATTTAAATATAGAAACTGCCTAATTTCCACCCTATTTTCATGTGTGAATAACTGGTTGGTGCAGGAGAGTGCTATCGAATTTCCAGTTTCATTGCACTAATGTCTGATAATATTTATGGAAAATTTCATTTCATTTGCATTCACATAAGCAATTATATGTGATAGTATTTGGTCTCATGTGAATCTGAAAAGAATGTGTAATCTGAGATTGAGTGGAATACTATGTAGACACATACTAAGTCCATTTGTTCAAATTGATCATTCCCTTTTCAAAGATGTAGTGGCCTTCTTTGTCTCAATGAGCCTTGACTTGAAATTCACTTTGTAAATGGAAGAGCCACCCCTGCCTCTTAGAGTTCCCTATCACATGGTGTATTGTTTCTCATTCTTTGAATTTCAGTCTATAAATTCCATTTGAAATTAAATTTGTCTCTTTTATGTAACATATTGTTGGATCTTGAATTTTGATCCATTATCCCTGTCTATCTTTTTATTGGTGAATTAAGACCACTAACATTGATAGTTGTAACTGGTATTTTTCGGACTTATCCTTTTCATATTATTTTCCAATTGCTGGCCCTCACTTTTTACCTCTCCTTCAGTTTAATTTTTTTGTCTTGCATGATGGATACATTCTGTTGCGTTTTATAGAATTTTAGTCTTTGTAATGTCTTCCTAGAATGTCCCTCAAAACATTTCAGAATTCTGGCTTAAAGCTCATTAATTTCGTCAGCTATTCTTTGTCATGGAAGCATTTTATTTTTTATCAGTTTTGAAAGATAGTTTTGCAGGGCACATCAATCTTGGTTAAATGTTGTTTTCTATAATAACTTGAAATACTTCAGTGCAAGCTCTCTTTGATTTGAGAGCTTGTGAAAAGACATCAGCTGTGATTCTGTTGGGTTTTCCTTTATATGTGATTTTACTCCATATCAGCATTTAATACTCTACTGAGGCATTGAATTTCTAAAAACTTGACAATAATATGTCTGGCTGTAATTTTTATCATTTATGATTGTACTTCTACAGTCTTCACATATGTAAATGTCAAATTCTCCTTTGTATCAAAGTAGTTTTCTGCAATGATGTCTATAAACAGTCTTCCTGTTGTGTCATTCTGTGCTATCTGCTGCTTTTTCATTGACTCAAATCAGTTGTAAGCTATTGTTCTTTGCCTCATCTAGCAGATGCTGTATTTTTTAAGGTTATTTGTTATTTTAAGTAATTTTTTCATGATTGTTAATCACAAGCCTTTCTTCTATAGCTGAGATTCTGTACTCACATTGACTTAATCTGCTGTAAATATTTCATTTCTTTTCATTTATTTTTCTTTTAGTTTCAGGATTCTTTATTTAATTTGTAATTTGTAAAATATACTATGGCATATTTACTGCATTTAAGACAATAATCCTCTCAACAGAGCCGAGAGCAGAATTTTCCTTGAATGTACATAATTATTTCTCTTTTAAAATAATTTTATTGAGAAACAAATAGAAATGAGACAGTTTCAAAACCGATTAGTAGGAAAGTTTCAATAATTAATATCTTGCATGTTGTTGTCTTCTTAGTGGTCATACAAAGCACAAGATGCAGACATGATATCTTGTCCACAAACACTATTAGAGTAAACAATTCTGTTCACTTAATTAAGAATAAGTAGTTGTATATCTATCTTATTTTGAATATAGAGATACAAAATGGTCCTTCATTTGTATCTCCTTTTTTCATTTGGCTTTGTCAGAGAAGGGTATTCCATTGTCATTTAAATATTGTAGATGTGTGAATTCAACAAAATATTCCAATATAGTCCTGTAGTACATAATAGTAGTGGGTTTCCATAGGACTGGCAATGTCAAAATTATTGACTTGAGCCTTTTACAGCTCAGCATATTAATATGAATTTACTTATTATACTTCATTTTATACTTTTCTGTTGTATTGTTTATTTTTATTTTTGTATTTTTTCCATAATTTTATTGAGAAACAAATAGCAATGAGACAGTTTCAAACCAAATTGGTAGGGCAGTTTCAGTAATTAACACATTGCATTCTTCCTAGTGGTTAATTGCTGTACAAGATGCGGACTTGATATCCTAAATGGATAACGGCTACTTTCATTTATTCATTTTTATTCTTTTGCAGAACTGGGCATTGAACTCAGGCCCGTGCACTTGACAGGGAAGCCCTTCTTCCACTGAGCCATCTCCCTGGGCCCTGTTGGATGGTTTAGATCAAGATAAAGCAAGAGCTGTATAACAAGAAATGTAACTTTTGCATCTGACTAGGTCGGGTCGAATCCCTTCAGTATTTGTTCTTAAATGTTATACCACAGTTTGTAGATCTTTTGTCAGTGTCAGCCATGTGGATGAGTTATGGCCATTGCTTGACCAATTTGTTCTCTGTGACAGTCTGAGAGAATATTTTCTCTCCATGTGACTCTCCTTAGGCACACTCTGCATCATGGATCACTTTCCTCTGTGGCTCCATAATATCTTTGGTCAGAAAATTTCGTACACAACTGAGGTGCATGATGTTACAGTACAGGTTCCAATATGTTCTGAGTCTTCACTGCCCATGAAAGGCTAGGGCCAAAATGTTGGCTGTCCTTGTAGCCCTTCATTTTCTCTAATTTTTGGTCTGCAAACTTAGGTTGTTCACTCTCCAGAAGGGAAGCTTAATATTATTACCCTATAATCTAGGCATTTGAACTTAACCTCACTATCTGTCTGAATATTTAACATAAAACAAATAACACGGGTAATACTTGAAAGAATAAAGAATTGGGACCTCCTCTTATTGAGAAGTTTTTGCACATTCAAAGAAATTACCAGCAAAGTGAAAAGACAACCCACAAATTTGGAAGGAGTCTTAACTAATAAACACTCAGACAAAGGCCTGCTCTCTAGATTTTACAAAGAACTAAAAAACATTAGGGCCCCAAAACTTAAAGACCCAATCCAGAAATGGGTATCTGAGATGAACACACATTCCTCAGAGGATTAAATTAAAGAAGTGAATAAATATAGAAAAAATGCTCCACATCACTAGCCATCATGAAATGCAAATTAAAAGGACACTGAGATATCATCTCACCCCAGGAAGAATGATTATCATAAAGAGATCAAGCAACAACAAATAATAGAGAGGCTGTGGGGAAAAAGGTACCATGCTGCACTGCTGGTAGATATGTAGCCTGGTTGAAACCATTATGGAAATCAGTGTGGAGACTCCTTAGAAATCGAGGACTGGAAATCCCATTGAAACCAGCTATTCCACTACTGGGAATTTTCCTGGAGGAACTGAAAACATCATATCCTAGTGATATATGTGTACCTATCTTTATAGCAGCACAATTTGTGATAGCCCAATATTGAAAACAACCAAGATACCTGTAACCAGAGGAATGGATGAAAACAATATATTATTTTTGTACAGTGGAGTATTACTTAGCTATAAAGAAAGATTAATTTGAAGCCTTTATTTTTAAGTGGATGCCACTTGAGTATATACTCATAAGCGAAATAAACCAGACCCACATATGTAAATATCACCATAGTTTCCCTAGTATATGAACTCAAAAGAGGACATAAATAGAAAAGTATACCACAATTAAAAGGAAAGTGAGAATTTAAGGATTAAACAATGAAGCGAGGGCAAGGAGTAAAGCTAGGAACCATGATGGGGCAAAACCATACATTTTCATGCACATTATAGTTAAGGCAATGATCCTGAGACTCTTAAGCAGGTTTTTGAAACTAGCAGTTAATTGCTAGAATTCTCACCCTGACTAACTGTATGCTGATACTTGTGAATTAAGCAACTGCACGGAAGATAGCAATGTGTGATATTAGTGTCATGCTTGGAATGCCTGTCATTCTGGTCTTCTAAATACGTACTGCTTGTCATGTCATACCAATTATTGCCATACTTTCTCTTAAGTAAATGTGTGTTTGAAGAACAGGGTAATAAATGAAAAGAAGAGAAAAGAAAAAAAAATGTCGCAGGACTGTCCTGGTACAATGCTGTATATGATTAGATTTCTAAATTTCTGTTTAATAATTTGTAATTGTTTATTCCTATTTTTAATTTTTAAGTGTTTTTATTTTTTACTTCATATTTATACAGACTTAAATTTTAACATATCAATGCTTGATGGAAAATATATGTTCCATGTTATGTCCAATATGTTTGATATTCAGACAGATAGTGAGGTTATGATGTGGATACTTTCAATGGATCTTATATTCTCATGGGTATCTGCTTGAATTTGCCTTATGGATTCTATTTCTTTCTTAAGTTGAGCATTCATGGCTTCAGTAATTTTCTTAAAGTTCTCTATTTTCTGTTTGTACCAGCTCTAGAGTCACTAAGCATTGTTTTCCTTGTGGCACCTTCTTTATAGTTATCTGAGAAATTATTTCCGATTCGATTCTTTTTCTGGAGACTCACTCAATTGCTTTGTTGTTACCACTGCAGAGAACAGGTGGGTGGCTTTCAGATTATCCTGCCTCATTGACATCTGTGTTTATCTTTGGTGAAGTGCATATCTGAAGTTACATCTTATTTATGTGTCTTTTCATTTTCTTTCTTGTTTTTAGTTTAATTCACGTGACAATTCTTCTAAATTGCCTATCTTGTTTTTGCTTTATTGCTTGAATTTAGAACTCTTAGAAAATGACTACTTTTCCAAGGTATCTTCCAGGTGTAGCTAATTATTAGGTTTTCGAGTCTGTTTCAAGATCCTACCTCTTCAATTTGTTTGGAAGGAGAAATTCCTGCTCCACCCCTGGTTCATTAGCACCCTGCCCACAGTATTTTCTGTGACCATTATTCAATCTGTCTTAGAAGATTAGGAAGAACATCTGTTTAGAGCAATTGTGACTTTTGGATATAGCACTGCCATGATCAATGATGATAGAGTCAAGCACAGCCTTGAAAATTACAAACTTAGCTAACCATTAATTTATACTTTTAACTGTAGAAACTGTATTTGTGATTTTAAAACAAACCAGAAAATTATATATACTCATTAATATGTTACTTTTTTCCTGAGGACTTAAAATTCAAAATGTGTTATGGAGAAAATAGAAAAGTGAGCTTTTTTGCAACAGGTTTGCCATGACAGCACAGGCATAGTGAAAGCCACCACTAAATCCAAGCCAACATAGGAAAGGAAAAGACTCACATTAATATCGTCGTCATCAGACACGTGGACTCGGGCAAGTCCACTACCACTGGCCATCTGATCTACAAATGCCGTGGCATCAATAAAAGAACCATTGAAAAATTTGAGAAGGAGGCTGCTGAGATGGGGAGGGTTCTTTCATGTATGCCTGGGTGTTGCACAAGCTGAAAGCAGAATGTGAACATGGTTTCACCTTTGACATTCTCTGTGGAAATTTGAGACCAGTAGGTATTATGTGACCACCCTTGATGTCCCTGGACACGGACACTTCATCAAAAGCATGATTGCAGGCACATCTCAAACTGACTGTGCTGTCCTGGTTTTGCTGCTGGTGTTGGTGAGTTCAAAGCTGATATCTCCAAGAATGGGCAGACCCATGAGCGTGTCTTTCTGTCTTACACACTGGGTGTGAAACAACTAATTGTTGGAGTTAACAAAATGGATTCCACAGAGCCACCCCACAGCCAAAAGAGATACAAGGAAATTGTTAAGGAAGTCATCACCTACATGAAGAAAATTGGCTGCAACCTTGACATTGAAGCTTTTGTGTCAATTTCTATTTGGAATTGTGACATTACGCCAGAGGCAGGTGCTAACATGCCTTTGTTCAAAGGATGGAAGGTCACTCATAAGGATGGCAATGCCAGTGGAACCACACTGCTTGAAGCTTTGGATTGCATCTTCCCACACACTAACCCCACTGACAAGCCTTTGTGGCTGACCCTCCGGGATGTCTACAAAATCAGTGGTATTGGCACTGTCCCTGAGGGCCGAGTGGAGACTGGTGTTATCAAGCCTGGCATGGTGGTCACCTTTGCTCCAGTCAATGTCACAACTGAAGTCAAGTCTGTTGAAATGCACCATGAAGCTTTGAGTGAAGCTCCTCCTTGGGACAATGTGGGCTTCAACGTCAAGAACATGTCTGTCAAAGATGTCTGGAGTGACAATGTGGCTGGTGACAGCAAAAAACGACCCACCAATGGAGGCAGCTGGTTTCACTGCTCAGGTGATTATCCTGAACCATCTCTGCCAGATCAGTGTGGGCTATGCCCTTGTCCTGGATTGTCACACAGTTCACATTGCTTGCAAGTTTTCTGGGCTGAAGGAAAAGATTGATCTCCATTCTGGTAAGAAGCTGGAAGATGGGCCCAAGTTTTTGAAATTTGCTGATGCTGCCACTGCTGACATTGTTCCAGGCAAGCCCATGTGTGTTAAGAGGTTCTCTGACTACCTTTCTCTGGGTGTTTTTGCTGTTCATGATATGAGAGAGACAGTTGCTTATGAGTGTCATCAAAGCTGTGGACAAGAATGCTTCTGGCATTGGAAAGGTCACCAAGTCTTTCCAGAAAGCTCAGAAGGTTAAATGAATATTATCCCTGACACCTGACACCCCAGTTTTAATCAGTGGTGAAAGAACTGTTTCTCCCAATTGGCCACTTAAGTTTAACAGTGAAAGACTGGTTAATGATGGTAATGCATCATAGATCTTTCAGAAGGAAATGAGAATGATTTGTGGACCTTTTTCTGTGTGGCAGTTTTTAAGTTATTAGTTTTTGAAATCAATATTTTTTAATGAAAACAACTTGACCAAAAGTCTGTCACTGAATTTTGAGACCTATTAAAACAAAGTTTAATGAGAAAAAAAAGAAAAGACAATAGAAAAGTAAAACAAGTGGAATTGATTAGAGGTAAGTCTGGAGGTTAAAGGGAAATCACAATAACTTTGGGAATTTCGTGAAGAAAACTGGAGGGAAAGAGCAAAGGAAGACATAAAAGAACAAAACCACAACCATGAAAGTCTAGAAACTACATTCATATTCATTTAAACAAAGATCAAACAATGAAGAAAAAAACCAAAAGTATAACAACAACTGAAAACAAATGACAGAGAGAGAGAGAGGGAAAGAGAAGAGAGAGAGACAGAGAGAGACAGAGAGAGAAATCTCTTTTCAGGCTTTTTTCTGCCATTACTGTTAAACAAAGTATGAAGATGGACCCCTACTCCTTGTTAATTTATTCCAGCAAAACAGTAGCATTTTGGTGGCACAGTAGATAAGCTCAGCAAGCCTGCACCTTCTGCCTGAGACCTCATTCAGCCTGCAGCCATCAGTGCACCTTCATGGGACTGAGCCCACTGGAAGCTGGTAGATTGATCCAGCACATGGCCTGAATAATGAACTCAGTTGATCCTTCTCCAAGTTGGCTGATGCCAACTGGTCTCTCAAATGGGACTACTGAGCCCTCAGCACTAACTGCTAACTAGTGCTGTTCTTCACGTGTCCCACTTCCCTCTGTAGCTGTGTCTCACTTGAAGGTCTCTAGGGTCACCAGCAGTTACTGCATATCTGCAGGTTTGAACTGCTCTTCTTGAAAAGTAAGTTTCAATTCTGGAAGAAGACAACCCTAGCTACCTGTTTTTTCTTTACTTTAATTTCTTTCTTTATTCTCTCTGTCAGCATTAATTCACACTTCAGATCTTTACAGTGTCCAGGGGACTCACTTCCCTCCTTCTTGTCTTCCTAGTGAGTCTCAGAAAGACTCTTTTATACTGCTTAGCACTCCATAGTCTTGTTACTCGATCCAGATATCATTTTATAAAACAAGAAAAATATGCTTAAGTTGTATGAATTTTTTATGCTAACTCTAAAGCACTAGTATGTTCAGATTCTAGTTAATGTCTCTAGTCTGTCAAAGTCTTGCCTAATTTTAAGTCACTCTGGCCCTACAATAAGTCTCTAGGTACTTACCAAAGCACATGTTGTTAGAAGTTGTTACACTGAAAAATGCAAACTCATACTGATTCCATCTATGGAGAACTTATTTTTAAGTTAACTGAAGATTGCTAGAAATGAATGTGAGCCAACAGGTACAGAGCCCATCAGAATCATATGTTACACAATATGTTTCTGTAGCTGTATTATCTCCAAGAGATCATGTGCCCCACAGGGGTCATATCTTATATTATCTTATACTTTGTGCAACTACCCTGCAGAAAAACTCACCACAAAGTAAAATTCTGATTCAAAATTTACTTCCTGCCATAAGCAGTAATCCAGACCTGTAATAATCTCAGCTATTATGGAGGGTGTTGCAAAAAGATGGCAAGTGCAAGGTTGAACTAGGTACCTTAGCAAGACATTGTACCAAATATAACAATAGAAAGGTCTCTGAATGTAGCTCTGCACTCCATCAGTTTAAAAAAAAAATTCTAAGGTGCCTATCACCATGATTTATTCTGGTAAAAGTCAGGAGTTTGCATTTAACAAAACAAAATAACTCCAATAAAACCCTTTTTAAATGATATGAGTTAGTGTAAGGTTGATACTGGAAAAAACTATTAAGTAAATCAAAGGTGTTTTGGCATTAATCTTGGTTACCTTTCCTTCATTCTTGAGAAAAAATACTCAGCACCCAAAATTAAGAAAGGTAATGTTTATTTAGTTCAGTTTGTAGAGGTTTCAATCCATAGTCACATGGCTTCAAGTCAGGGAGGTATGACACAGGGGTAACATTTCAAGGTGGAAGAAGACTACTTGCTCTCAGGTAGATGTAGCACTCACTTTGTGTCCATAACCCCTTCTACAGCTTCAGAATGTTTACAGTGAGGAGCCTGGACCCTTGCTGAGTCACTTCGTTAAACTTCTAAACTTTTCAAGTTGATACAATGTATCAACCATTATTGCTTTTCCTTCATTGTCATCTTGTCTAGGTTATTTATGTATTTACTGCCCCACCAAGTCCCCAGCATCTTTTATGTGGTACACATAGAAGATCCATCTTCCTTGGACATTGTCTCATCCTTGGTCTTCAGTCTGCCCTTGCTGTATGAAGACTGACCTTTAAACCAGGAATGGGGACAAAAATCTGTAATCTCAGAATTCTGGGAAGCTAAGGTTTGAGTATTGAAATTTTGATCCTAACCTGGGCAACATAGCAACTTTGCAAGGTCTGGTCTCAAAATTTAAAAGAGAGAAATTAAAACACTTGAAAATATACCTCAGTGCAATAGTCTTGGGATCAAACTCCAGTATGCAAAAAATTTTAAAAAAATCCCTGATCTTTTATGGAAGTTTCAGTGCACATTCATGTGTTATATTATTCTCCTTTCAGGGACTGTTGTATTTTACATTCCTTATGAATGGCATCTTGGGGGCTGCAGTCCTCCCCACTCTTCCTCAGAACACAGAAAAATAACCCACTTATTGGTACTACCTACCACTACCAACTGTATAACACACTGCTCTGTTATTTGCCTTCTTTTCAAATTCAGGCACTGAAAATAATCCTCTTATTTGAGACTTCAGGTTTGTTAGATTTAGATGAATCAAGGTTTTATTTTAATAGAATTTAAATAATGTGGTGATTTTCAGCTGTGAGATAAACTTTTGAATAATCAGCTGTTAGCCTATAACATTCATTTACTAGCTGGTTTAGATGAGTCACACAAACTGAAGTGAAATGTGTTGTTTAAAACAGCAGTTGATGGTTAAAATAATGTGTCTTATATCCTTCTGGCAAACTAGGAAATGTAACTTTTTTATTAAACTTTCAATTTTTATTTTAGTAAAACTTTAAAATTCCATGTTATTAGAAAACTAAAATTGACTTACATGAGCCTCATTTTGGATATACAATATTATTTTTTAAATTTTAATTCATTTTTTTATGTGTGTGCCTTTTTATGCACCACAAGGTAAGTTGATTTCAAGTAGAGAACCAGCATAATAAAGTAGAAAATATCATGTATTTTTAATTTTAATCACTTGAAAATCATCAAATTATTTGTTGTGATATTTTTGAGAAAAAGTAGTTCTTTTGACCACAGGAAAACAATATTTTGGAGAGTACTATATCACACTGAGCACAGACACTAAATTCTTAGGCTAAGCAATGAAAATATTTTTAATGTGGAGAAAGATAAGAGGTATCAGGTGCAATCAAAATATAGCATTAATGTTCAAATATTTTATTACAGCAAGGTGACTGCTATTACTGAGGATTGTCCTATAGAAAAGCAGCATGCATTTCTGTGTGTCCTCATGCATCATAGAATCCTCAGGTCTGACTCCAGGCAAGCTCACCCTCTCCCTCAAAATAATGATCACTATGACAGATATACATTTGTATCAATTCAGAGCATCAAGGCATTCACAACAATGAAACTTAAAAAAAAATGTAATATAACTTCCAAAACTGTTTCAAAAAGTATCAGCTGAGATGGGGAGATAGCTCAGTGATCTAAGTGTCTGCCTGGTAAGCAGAAGAATGAGTAAAGGGCTTCAATTCCTAGTACTACATACTGTGCCATGTAGTGCAGGTCACTGAAACTGGGTGTGGTGGTACATGCCTGTAATCCTAGTGCTGGTGATGCTGAAGCAGGAGGGTCACTAGAGTCTGAGGTGCATAGCAAGATCCTGTACCAAATACATAATTAAATGTTTTTTTTTTTTAAAAAGTGTCAGCCAGGGCCAGTCAAATAGCTCAGTGCATGAAAGTGCTTGCAAGCAGGCACAGGGGCCAGGGGTTGGATCCCAAGACCTGCCATGCTGCCCCCCCCCCGGGCCTCACTGAGACAGCAATTGAGACTGGGAGTGGTGGCATGCACCTGTAATCCCAGCTCTTGGGAGACTGTAAACAAGTGGATCACTACAAGTCCAATCTAGTAGTGAGCCCCT
>NW_004524693.1:4714456-4719330 GCF_000260255.1 Octodon degus
TGTATTATTTGTTGAAACTGTACTTTCGATTTGATTTGAAACTGTCTCATTGCTATATGTTTATCAATAAAACTTTGAAAAGAAAAAAATTCTACAACTGTTAAAGAAGAATATAACCAATATTGTTACCATGACTACTAAAATCATTAAACAGATTATTTAAACCATGTCAGAATATTTCTTTCTGCTTCTTAGTACTCATTACTTTGTCAAACCTAACTCCCTTGCAATTAAAAACTACTTTCTGTCACTGAAATTTTGCCATTTGTGAATGTCACACAAACTTAACAGTAAATTATGCAGTCTTCTGAGTTCTGTTTTCTTCAGTAAAAAGAATGCATTGGAGTATCATCAATAACATTGTAACTAGTTTGTTTATTTTTCCCCAAATAGTTTTCCATTCATTATATGTACGACAATTTGTTTATCTATGTACTTACTGAAGAATGTGTGTGTTGATTCCAATTTTTGACTATTGTAAATAAATCCCTACAAACAGATCTTTTGTAGATAAATGTCTTCAAGTCTCCAAGGCAAAGATTATAATATAGATCAGAAGTTCATATAAGTATTACCTATGTACTGGAAAAGATCCAAAAATTCTCTACATAAACAGGAAAAAAATGTTTAAAGGGTATGATAGTCAAAAGAGTTTTATGTCTTAGGAGCTGAAAACATGACAAAGTAAAAAGTCATTATACAAAACCATAATCAGAACATTAAGGAGGCCAGGGAGATAGCTCAGTAGAATAAGCACTTGCTTGGCAAGCACAGTGTCTTGAGTTCAATCACCAGAATGGCAAAAAAAACCCAAACCAAAACCAAGCAAAAACACATTAAAAGTTGCAGAGAAATATTCAGTACATACATCAGACTTGAGGCTAGATTTTAAGCATTACAAAGAAATAGTAGAAATATAAAATTTGAGTATAGCTTAATATTTTTTAAATACTGGAAATAAAAAAATGTGGGAGAGAAATGAAATAGCAATTTTAGGAGATACCGAGTTTCAAGGAAGAGTGCAGACAATGCTGTAGGATGCTGACCTTATATTTGGGAATGGAATAAAGATGGATATTGCAGTGAGAGAGATCATTGTTGTAGCAAGGTACAATGGAAATGTGTAAAGGTTGGAAATAAGATGTGTTTGCACAGAAAAAAATATCTTTTCCAGGACAAAACAACACATCAGATAATTAGATTTTTATGGAATGGAGGACTTCGTAATAAAAATCTATTTAGATGAAAACTAGGGTGGGCTAGGGAATCTATAGTCAATGAACTCAATCTTATTCAAAGAAGTAACTATATGCAAACCTGAGATAACTAAGTAAAGTTTGAGCACATAACATCTGGAATTATCTGAAAAGGTTAAGAAAGGCTAGAAGGACTACCAATCAAAGTGAAAAATGCAGGTGAAATTTAAAATACCAATTTATGATGAATTTGCTCATTGTTTTGTGACTTCATTCAGAAGTGTTTTAGAGCCTAGGAGTACAAGCAGAAGAATAAAATAAAAGGAAGTTTTTCTCCTGGACTTTGTAGATTTATCAAAAGATAAAAGGCATAAAGGAAGCACATGGTTTTATAAAGTGATAGCATGGGTCCCAAGATATATAAGAAAGCAAGTACCATAAGGAGGAGGAACTGGAAAAATCATCAGAAAAGCTTTAAAAACTGGTGACTTTCTCATGTGACAAAAGGAAAAAACAGGTAGGCATACCACAGGATAAGGAACAAAGTAATGTGCTGTTATCGAGTAGTTGTGACTTATCCTTAGAAATGACTTAATGAAGAAACAGTCTGAATAAAGAAAATGTTGGCAAATAATTTGATGGAAATGGAATCATCATAGATTTCTCCTTGTAATAATTCCATTGAGAAACAAATATTAATGTGACAGTTTCACAACCGATTACTTGCACATTTTCAGTAATTAATATATTGCATATTGTTGTCTTAGTGGTTATTCATTGTACAAGATGCAGGCATGTTATCTTGTCTCAAACACTATCATAACAAACCTCTCTATTCATTGAATTAAGAGAGTGGAGCTGTATATCTAACCTAACTATTTTAAGCATACAGATAAAAAAGGTGGTACATTTCTATCCCACTATTTTGGTTAGTTTTGTCAGAGAAGGGCATTCCATTGTATACTTTCCTCATAAAAGATAAACAACATTCAACCCAGGCCTAGCATATGAGTGGGATTGTCCAGGGGCTGCCTGATCCCGATTCGACCCAGGCCCTGCATATGAGTGAGATCACCTGGGGCCTGACAGATTCTCATTCAACCCAGGCCTGTCCCATGGGTGGAACTTCCTCGATCAGACAGACCCAGTATAGAACCCTGCAGCAGAACTCCTTGCAGAGAGGCTAGAGGCAAGTCTCACCCAGCTAATCCAAGAGAGAACATCTTGTCAGAGTGGCACACAGGGTTCACCTCCAAGAGCTGCATCAAGAAGTGGAGCACAGGAGGCAGACCAAGCCACATTTATCTGGATGAGTTTGAACTTTTTAGATCAGGACCTGGTGTTAAAGTAATAACTACCAAAGCTCTACACCAAAGGTCAGAAGACAATGCCATACAAAATCACAAAATGACAAAAAGAGCAAAATGCAGGCTCAGGCCCTGAGCCCTCCCAGAACAAATGCAGAAGACAATAGCATAGAAGAAATTGGAAATCAAACACCTGAAATCTCTGAAATAATAGTGTCTGAAGTAAAGAACAACTGCAGAAGTGTATAGAGGAAATCAGATAAGAAATATTTTCTGAGTTAAAAAAAAGAAATGATAACTATAATGAAAGAATTACTAAGTGCTTCTAAAGAAGACAGTGATAAAAAAATAGAGGAGAATAGAAAATAATGGAATCCTTGAATGAGCAATATAGGCAAGAAATAGAATGCATAAAGCAGATTCAAAGTGATATACAGGAAATTAAAACTTGTCACAAGCTGGCAAAACAATATGTGCAAGATGATGTAAAGATGAACAATGAAAGACTAATAGGCATCAATGAGAAAGAAGGAGTCAATACAAATGATATAAAAAGAATATGGACAGAAGAAATAGCAGAAAACTTCCCAAATATGGGAAAACAATCTGACATTCAGGAAACTGAAGTATATAGAACTCCAAATAACATCAACCCAATTAAAAATAAAACCAGACATATAATAATCAAGATCCCAGAAATTCAGCACAGGAAAAGTATACTAAAAGCCCCTAGAGAAAAGAAACACATCACATTTAAAAGAAAACCAGAAGAATAACGGCAGATTTCTCTTCACAAACCATCAAGGCAAGAAGAGCATGAAACAAAGAACTACAAGTCATGCAAGAAAACAAATTCCAACCCAGACTAATATATCCTGCAGAACTTGAATCTTTCAAGTATAATAGAGGACTGAAATTCTTCCATGATAAAGAACAACTAAAGAAGCTCATGATGACAAAGTGAGGCCTACGCTAACTAATAAAAGATATTCTAGAGAGGATTCAAAATGACTACAACTCCATGAATGAGACTAGAAATAACCCACCAAATGGGGTAAAAAGTTAAACAGGAGAATAAGAGATATACAAAAGCAGTCTTTCATTTTTTGTTTTGTATACAGCAGCAAAATGTTTTCATCAGTATACTCTACAAATGGAATTCTACAAAACCCTATGAGTCATGATTCTGTCCGAGTCTACAGGGTGGCTATCAAGGAAATAGCAGTAGCTCAGTTCCACAAGTGCCACCTGGCCACCAGTAAGCATCATCGACACTGTCCATGTCCACAACAGACTAGAAATTTGCTAAATATTCTATCCACAGAATGTTAGAAATGGTGACTATATATTTCCTAGTTCAGTATTTATCTTATGTTGTACTTTTAGCAATTCTTTAATATCAAGAAAATTTTTTCAAGATCCACCCAAGACAATGCCCTGCGAGTGTGTGGTTGAGCTTCTGTGCTAACCTGCACCTGCTGGACCTCTCTGGACCAAGCCCAGGCCTGCCATGTGAGTGAGACTTTTTGCCATGCTCTTGGGACCCCTCCACCCCTTCAGAGCCAGTCCAAACTTGCCTTTTGAGTGAGAATTTCCACTGCGCTATTGGGACCCCTTCAGAACCGCCCAAGTGCAGGCTGGCTGAGTGTGTGAGAGAGCTTCTGCGATCTTCTGCGCCTGCTGGACCCTTCCAGACCCAGCCCAAATCTAGCCTATAGGCCTGGGCTGAAACTCTCCTGCTGAGGACCCTGCAGAGAAACTAGGGGACAAAACCACCCAGCTAATCAAGCAGCAGAACATCTTGCCAGAGGGGCACAACAGGTTCACCTCCAAGGACTGCAGCAAGAAGGAGATGAGCACAGTAGCCAGACCCAAGGCAGGCACAACTGGATGAACTCACACTTAGTAGATATGCACCCAAATTTTAGTAGGTGCTAAAATTATAATTGCACAAAAGCTCTACACCAAAGGCCAAAGGACAGTGCTATACAAAATGACAGAGAGAATGAGCAAAACGCAATCTCAGTTCCCAAGCCCACCCAGAACAAGTGCAGAGGACACTAACACAGCTGAAATGTCTGAATTAATAGTGTCTGAAGTAAAGAAACAACAGCAGAAAGGTATAGAGGAAATCAGATCAGAATTATTCTCTGAAATAAAGAAATCTTGAATTAATAGCATCTGAAATAGAGAATCAAATGCAGAAACATATAGAGGAAATCAGATCAGACATAATCTCTGAAGTAAAAGAATTAATAACTTCTTCTCAGGAAGACACTGGTAAAAAATTAAAGATTAGAAAAGAGACAGATTCCTTAAAAGAAAAATTGTACTTAGTTTAATTGTTTTTGAAATACTTATTTTTTAATTA
>NW_004524693.1:4719430-4720070 GCF_000260255.1 Octodon degus
ATGTGGTGCTGGGGGATTGAACCGCGGTCCCTGATGCTTTTGCTAAGCTTGTTCTAAGTAGATGCTTTAGACCACTGAGCCATCTCTCCAGCCCGCACTGTTCTTTTTAATTTGTACAATAAAATTATGAAAAAGATACTAGTGCCTTACCCATTTTATAGAACAAAAATAGGCATGAATAGGGCAAGAAAATTATTCAAACACATTATACATTTAAAGAGTAGCAAATCATCTATTTGTACTTAGGTTTCTCTACCAAATGACATTTAAAATATTTTATCATTCTATATTGCTTCTCAAATCTCAAATTCTTTTCAGAAAAAAAGGCCTTAAAAATTGTCTTTGTGAAGTATATAGTGGTAGAACCAAAAATAAGTATCCAATTGAATTGAAATATAATAAATGAATTGAATAAAGGAATTTCCATAAAATGATTTATTTTGGGAAAATGTAATGATATAAAAATTACTATATTAAATTTAATTGAATATTAAAAAGGGTACAGCTCTATAGTTCAGTGTTAAGCACTGCCTAACATGTGAGTTGTTGAATTCAATCACCATCACTTCAACTAAATACACAAAAACAAAAAATTATTTTATTAATTTTGATTTTTTAACTTTTTGTGAACTCAAAGGAA
>NW_004524693.1:4720769-4726506 GCF_000260255.1 Octodon degus
TTGACTTTATATCACTTCTTCCTTTTCTCTTACACACACACACACACACACACACACACACACACACACACACAGATACGAAAATGTATGCATATAACCTGACTTAAGATTGATACTGTTTTGTAGAAATCTTCAATGACCTTTTAAATGGATTCATTTAATATATTTTCCATAGTCCTACATAACTATCATTTTGAGAGCTCTTTATTTTTATCTAGGACCATACAACAACTTCACTTGCCTTCTGGATTATGCTCTTTGTTATTTCCTATATGATATATCTGGAGGTGTTAGAATATTTTGAATTTGCATAACTGGAAAATATTTTACTTTTTGTTTTTAAAGGTATGTTTGCTAAGTATAAAATTCAATGAGAACAGATTTTTTTTTCTTACAGTCCTTTTAATTAATTAGTTTAGTTTCTTACTCACTTGGTCTTTTTTTTCTCTCTAATGTAGAATAAGATGCCATACATATTTTTTTCTTCTATAGCTAATATTTATTTATGCATATGCTTTAATGACTTTTCTTTAAGTTTTGGACAATTTAATTTTGTGTACTTCGTATGATTTTATTCAAATTTCTTGTGCAAAAGGTTCATTTCTATTGGAAATATGGTTCAATAATTTGAACTGAATTCAGAAATTTTAAAACTTTAAATATTTATTGGCTACCCCTTTCTACTTTGAGAATTCCAATTATATGAATATAAATTTCTTGATTTTTACAAGTAGTGAACTATTATATGATTGATGTGTGAATTCTTTCTTCTTCATTTTTATTTTGGAAAATTTTTATTCTCATATTCATTTAAGTTTGTAAATAATTTATTTATAATGTGCAATCTATTATTAATCTCATGCTATGTATTCATTTCAGCAATCTTTCTCTAAAATTCACTCTGTCTATATCTTATATTTTTCACATTTCAATATTTGTCTACAATTTTTTTTTTTTTTTGGTGGAACCAGGGATTGAACTCAGGCCCTTGCACTTGCCAGGGAAGTGCTTATTCTACTGAGCCATCTCCCCAGCCCCTCTACAATTTTTAATATGCTATATAATTATTGATTTTAATAAAATTGATGAGAAAAAATAAAATTAAAAGATAAATAATTGCAAAATAAAGTGACAAATGAAATCTCATGATAACCTCTAGATGTTTTAAGATAGGTTTCGCTTTTACTGCAACATAGCTTGCCTCCAAATGACTGAAACTCAAGCGCCAGTACTGTATCATATCAGAAAGCAGCAATAAGCAGGTACTGGTTCTTCAGTATTGCTTTGTTTTATAATACATTTATCAGTTTTAGTGGATAGTGTTGTCATGCTCATGATTTAAATTGCTACTGGTGTTAGAAACAACTGCTGTGTAGTACATTTCATAGTCTGTCTCATCCCCCAAGTGAACACTTGTAGCTTAGGAAAGATTTAATTGTGTCAAACTGAGCAAGAATAATGTCCTCATTATAAATGACATCAACATACTATCACAGATGTTGAAAGAAAGAAAGGGATGAGAATGTAATAGTAAAAGTACAATGCTTCAAACTTTGGATAGAGAACTGCAGGTTAAGAACAATGATAAAGGTTAACTCTAATTAAATGGAACTGAGCGATACAAGATTCAACCCAGAACCACAGCAGCAATGAAAAGATCTGTTCAGTGCAATAAAGAAGACAAACACACATCAAGTTACTTGTAATTAAGTTATCACTGGAGAGTGGATAAAGGAAGGATAAAGGGGAGTAAGAATACTTCATTTTCAATTACACTTTAGTAATTTTAAATTAGTTATGTAATTGTATATAAATATAGAATTTTTAAAAACCTAGTAAAAAAAAGGAAGGACACAAAAGTAAGAAATTTATCACCTTTGTAACACTGGGAAACATATCTACCTTATCTTACCCTTCATCTTTTCATCTATAAAGTGAAAATATTAAGACCCACTCTAAGGGTTTGTTCAATAAATCAAACTATAAATTCATTGCTTAAATGGTGCACATTGGCAACAATTAATATTGCTAGGAATAAGCTAATGCAATTATTTGGGTAATGTGTCTAAGACAGAGTAAGGGATCAACAGACATAAATATTTTTCTTCATTATCTCTTGCATAAAAGCAGAATTTCAGACAAGTTAAAGCAACCTCAGCAGTGGACTGTGAATGCAAAAGCAGAGAACCATGCAGATTCTAACTGTCTGGCCTCCCTTCTCTTTGAGGAGAGGGTTTCTTCTAGGGCTCAGAAAGCTCCAGAAGTCTTGAATCTGTTCCAAATTCATCTCATATTAGTAAGAATAGGCAGCAAGGCTGAATAGTCATTACATCTAAAAATGTATCTTTTGGAAAAATCAGTTTTTATTTCATTGCATTGAGCCAACTCTCAATCTCTTAATCATCTCACAAAGTAAAGTTGCTGTGAGGAATCAAATGCAATGACTTGGCTAATGTATCTGGAAAGGAGAATTGAGCCTCGCACGCTGATTACTACTAAGCTACCAGACGCAATTTGCTAAATCCAGCCTCTTCCTCAATTACCTTATGATTCTTTAGTAAAAGACCATTAAAATATTTTTTCACCATCTGGTAGACGTAGATAATGATGTCTTCAGCATAAAATAAATTTATATCATATTACAATGCAATCATGATGTTCTGTTTTGGGAACATTGGAGAGGACAAATACAGAATCAAAAATCTTAAGGTGTAGAAACAATCTAACACAAAAATTACATTTAAGCTATGATAAATATGATCTAGATAAAAACTTTTAAGAAAAATTATTTTATTTTACAGGTATTTGTTAAATAAAATTGTTTTAAGAGAATCAAACTTTTAGAAATCAATTAAATGTTACTATTTGTGAAACAGACCATATTTTAGTTAAGCTTTTCTGCAGGAATAAGAATGTCAAGATTGATTTCTGATGTGTGACTTCTTTCATTTATTTCTCATTTTTTCCATAATTTTATTGAGAAATAAATAGCAATCAGAAAGTTTCAAATCAAATTGGTAGGACAGTTCCAATAATTAACACATTGCATAGTGCCTTCCTAGTGGCTATCTGTTGTACAAGATGAAGGAATGATATCCTATTCACAAACACTACTAGAATAAATCCCTTTATTCCTTTAATTAAGAGAATGTAGCTATATATCTATGATAACAATTTTGAATACACAGATACAAAATAGTCATTCATTTATATCCCTTTTTTTGCTTAGTTCCATCATTTAAATATTATAGGTACGTGAACTCATCAAAATATTCCAAAATAGTCCAGTAGTCCATAACAGTATTGGGCCTTCAACTTCACTGGCAATGTCAGAAGTTGTGGACCTGAGTCCCCTACAGCTCAACACAAGAACATGGCTTTATTACTTGTACTTCGTTTTTATAAATTTCTACTGGATGGTTAAGACCAAGATGAAGCAAAACCTATGTAACAAGAACTATAACTTTTGGATCATATAAGGTCAGACAAATCCCCTCAGGATTTATCCTGAAACCCTGTACCTCTGATTGTAAATCCTTTGTCAGAGTCAGCCATGTGGATGAGTCGTGGCCATTGCCTGGCCAATTTGTTGTCTGTGAAAGCCTGAGAAAAAGTTTTCTCTCCCATTGACTCTCCTTAGGCACATTCTACATCATCGATCACGTTCCTCTTTGGCCCCATATCCTTGAGCAGAAAATTTGGACACAACTGAGTTACATGATGTTACAGTACAAGTTCTCATATGTCCTTAGTCTTAATTGACCTGGGAAAAATAGGGCCAAAATGTTGACTTTCCTTGTGGCCATCCTTTTTCTTTAATTTTTGGTCTGCAAACTTAGATTGTTAACCTTCCGGAAGAGAAGCTTATTGTTATTAGCATATAACCTAGGCTGTTGAGCTTAACCTCACTATCTGTCTGAATATCAAACATCTTAGGCATAACATGCAACAGGTGTTTTTTATCAACTATTGATATGTTAAACTTTAAGTGCCTACAGAATATGAACAAAAAATTAAAATATTCAGAAAACATAAATAGAGAATTATACATGTTTACACATAAGTCAAGAAATCTAACCATATACAGCATTCTTGAAGGACAGTCTCACAACACTCTTTTCTTGTCTCTTGCTTTCACTCACCACCTCCTTCTTTTATAAACAATCATCTGCCTGAGAGAGCACATGACAGCAACTGGCATGTCATGAAAGCCAGCAAATATTCCGAAGAAGAGAATGACAATGACTCCAATCATGAACCTACTATTAAAATTGCCATCTTCAGTGCAGTTGCTTGGTTCACAGCTGTAAGTATAAATAGTCAGGGTGAGAATCTTTCCAATTAACTGCTAGATTCAAAAAATTTCTAAAGATTTTCAGAATCATTGCCTTTTCCATCTTCTACATATAACTGTATGGCTTGCCTCTGTCATCTTTCCTAGATCTTCTCGATGCTCTCTTCATTGTCTAGTTCTCAAGTTCTTGCTTTCACTTTAATTGTATTATAAATTTCTACCTGTATTTCTACTTTTGAGTACTTGTACTAGGGAAACTATATGATACATACACATGTGTATCTGATTTATTTCACTTATGAGTATATCATCAAGTGGCATCCATAAAATATAAAAGATTCAAGTTTATCATTCTTTCTACCTGAGTAATACTCAACTGTATAAAAAAACCACACCTTTTTCAAACATTCCTCAGATGATGGGCATCTTAGTTGTTTCCAAGATTTGGCTATCAAAAATTGTACTGGTATAAACACAGGCAAAAATATTTCATTATGATATGATGTTTTCAGATCCTATGGGTAAATTCCCAAGAGAGGAATAGCTGGTTTAAATGGGATATCCAGTCCTAGTTTTATAAGGAGTCTCCACACTGATTAACATAATGGGTGCAATAGTCTACATTTCCCCAGCCCTTTATATGAGGTCTGAGCTGAGTCTGAAGAGGACAAGGTGGAGTATTCAGGAGAGGAAGCTCTCCGACACACTCACCGGGTTTTGTCTAGTGTTGGATCTGGGGTGTCCCGAGAATGTGGCAGAAGTTCTCACTCACTGGGCAGGTGTGAGACCTTTGTCTGAGAACTTATTTGTCATTTTGCTGAGTTAACACTCCTATAATATTCAAATGATGAGACCCAGTCCTAGCACAGGTCTGGTGAGTGTGCGGAGAGCTTCCTGCTACCCTGCACTGGAGGGACCAGTCCCAGCCCAGGCGCAGCATGGGCCTGACCCTCTCCCACCCCAATGGGCTCCCCCAACCACTCCGCAGTACCTCCCCCACCCCGCCGACACAGAAGCAATTTCTGCCGCGTCCGGGAACCCCCAGACGCAGTCCTAGCCTAGGTACAGTGAGTGTGTGGGAGAGCTTCCGCTTCCCCCTACTTCACCTTGCTCCCTCCAGGCACAGCTCAGGCCTGGAATACACCCCTGGAGTGTAATCCTGTAGCTGCAATCCCTGCAGAGAGTGTAGAGGATAGATCCAACCAGCTAGTCCAGGAGCAGGACATCTAGCCACAGGCGCACAAGAGGTTCACCCTCAAGGGCAGCAGCAGGAAGGAGCTCAGCACAACAGCCAGACCTAAGCCAGACGCAGCTGGATAAGTCCAAACTTTGTAGAGCTGCACCTGAACTTCAGTACGTGCGAAGGTTATAACTACAGCAAAGATCTACAACAAAAGTCAGAAGACAGCGCTACAAAAAATGAAGAGAACGAACAAAATGCAA
>NW_004524693.1:4748103-4753139 GCF_000260255.1 Octodon degus
CCAGCGCAGGGTAACAGCGAGCTCTCCCACACGCTCACCGGACCTGGGCTAGTACGGCGTCTGGGGGTAACAACCTAAGTTTGCAGACCAAAAATTAGACAAAAAGGAGGTCCTCAAGGAAAGCAAACTTTTTGTCCCTAGCCTTCCAAGGTCAATTGAGACTCAGGATATATGAGAACTTGTAGTGTAATATCATGTTATTCAGTTGTGTCCCACATTTTCTGACCAAGGAGATAATGGGGCCAAAGAGGAAAGTGATTAATGATATAGTGTGCCTAGGGAGAGTCATATGAGAGAGGGCATTCTCTCAGGCTTTCACAGAGAGCAAATTGGGCAGGCAATGGCCATGACTCATCCACATGCCTGACACTGACAAAGGATCTACAATCTGAGGTAAAAGGTCTCCTGATAAATCCTTAGGAGATTTGATTGGCCTTATCAGATCCAAAAGCTACAATTCTTGTAACAGAAGTCTTTCTTTATCTTGGTCTTAAATATCCAGCAGAAAATTATAAAAATGAAGTACAAGAAATAAAGCCATTTTGTTATGTTGAATTGTAACGACTCAGGTCAACAATTTCTGACATTGCCAGTCAAGTGGAAGACCCAATACTGGACTTTTGGACTATTTTGTAGTATTTTTCTGAGTTCCCACTCTTATAGTATTTAAATGATGGAATTAAAGAAAAAAAGGGATATAAATGAATGACCATTTTTTATCTGTGTATTCAAAATTGTTAGGATAGATATATAGCTACATTCCCTTAATTCAAGGAATAGAGGGATTTGTTCTAATAGTGTTTGTAAATAGGATATCATATCTGTATCTTGCACAACAAATAACCACTAGGAAAGCAGTATGCAATGTGTTAATTATTGGATCTGTCCTACCAAATTCATTTGAAACTGTCTCATTGCCATTCATTTCTCAATAAAATTATGGGAAAAAATTTAAAAAATAAATTTTATCTTTCCTAAAAAAGAAACAAATTTTTCAAGAAGGGCGTACTATTTTGCAACTTACATATCTAAGTTATCAAAAGTTTTTATGTCAATTAATGTCTTCTAGCAACTTTTCCTTCAAAATTCACTTATGTATACAACAATGTAGCTACATGAGTATTCATTTTATGGCAGTGTAAGATTTTTGATAGGAGTGCAATTATTAAACTATCAAAATGTGGACTAAATAGATTTTTGAAATGTCACACCGGGTACAGTAAAACACATTCATATTCCCAGGCAATCAGATGTTTGAGGCAGGAGGATTTAAAGTTTGATGACTGCCTAGGAGACACTGTCTCTAAACTAAACTAAATTAACTAAGAATATAATGCTCTGGTAAAGTACTTGGTTTAGTCACATAGGGCCCTGGATTCAATCGACAGTATCACAAAAACAAATTAATTAATTCAATTTAAAAATTCAAGGGCCGGGGTGAAGACTCAGTAAAATAACTGCTTCCCTGGCAAGCACAAGCGTCTGAGTTCAAGCCCTGGTTCTGCAAATAATAATAATAATAATAATAATTATTATTATTATTATTATTATTACATTTAAATAAATAAAATAAAAATTCAGTGATCAAAAAAATTCCCATTAACAACCATTATTGCACAAAATGTATACAACTGGCCAACAGTTAGATCTATGAAAAGGTGTTCACTATCATTAATCGTGGGGAAAATGCAAACTAAGATCACAGTTAGATACATCTCACACCTAGGATGACTATCATCAAGCTACAGCAACAAAGAAAGGACAAAAGTAATGAACATGTGTAGAAATTGTAACTTTTTACTTTATTGGAATGCAAAATTTCCCAAGCCCCAAAATTGGTGAAGGAAGGAATAAGGGGAAAAAAATAGAGCAGAATAAAATCTTAAAAACAATGCTCACTCTCACAAGAAGGAAGAAACAGAGAAAACAAACAAAAACAATAAAAAAGCAATATCGCTGTAATTCTAAGCATTTGTTTTTCTTCTGGGATCTACAACTTTGGAGCATTGTCCAATTCAAAGGTGTCTCTGCTCATATGGGTAGATCAAGAAAGCAATCAGATCCCAGACACATTCTCAGTGTTGTCACTATCAGGAAGTAAATTAGAGGAAGAATGTCATGTATGCAACTTTGTAATTCAGAGAAATTGAGACTGAGCATTACCTCTGGCCATGAGCATGGGCTTGAGTCCTTTAGCTTAAACCACTGTGGGGGTTCTCTTGTTAGCCTTAATGTGGTTCCCTGCTTATGGATGTCTTCAGTCTCTGTCATTCATCCTGTCACTGTGGAAGTGTAACGCTGAGAGCCCTGAAATGAATCCAACTCATGGCTGCTCTGAATTTTTAGTTCAGTTGAACTCTCCAGGGAGTGGCATCTGACCACTCCCTCCAGAGTATATGGCTGATGTCTGGACTGGATCCAGTCAGCAGCCTTTGTAACACACAGTATCATCAGGTCTATTTGCACTTCTGTTCCTCCCTGAATATCTCTATTCCCCACTTTCACTTTTTCTTTGTAGATCTGATGTTCTCATGAGCCATGAGGCAGGAAGTATGGCAATAATGCAGATTTCCATTTCCTGGCTCTTCAGTTTCTCTATGGGCTACAATTTTCCCATATGATTCTTCCTGGATCCCAAGGTTACAGATCCCTCTTTCTTTTCTTCCTCAAGTTTTTGTTTTCCAGTGTTTGGATTCTGAATCTTGGGGAATCTGAGTTCTTCTTGCTTTCCTCTACAATTTTCCCAGAAGTTCCAGGGAAGGAGTTTCTGCCACATGCTCTATATTGGATGAATCCTGAGGATATTATGCTAAGCAAATATCACAATCACCAAAATACAAGTATTTCATGATTTCATTTATATGAGGTTTCAGGAAAAATCAAATTCATAGAAATATTCTTGTTTAATAACCAATATGACTCAAAGGTTTTTGTCCTCCAAAATTTATGTTAAAAATTCATCCTTAATGTAACAATATCAAGAGGTGGGGACTTTAGTAAAGAATTAGGTAGTGTCTTCATGAATGACCTTATTGCATAATAAATGGGATGAAGGAAATAAACTAGAGTTCTTTGATCTTCTTTTTTTCCATGTAAGGACACACGAGGAGACACTTGCCAAACACTAAACTCCAGACCCTTGAAGTTGGACATCCCAGCCTCCAGAAATTTTCCCATCTAAGATATCTTGCAATGGTATCAGTTATGAATAAGACAGAAACTGGTACAAAGAGTGTAATGGTATTGTAGATAATACCTAGAGCTATAATTGAGACTATGGAACTGTATAACTGATAGAGGCTGGAAGAATATAGAGGTGCATAATAGAAAAAGTTTAAGTTACTATGACAAGGGCCAGGGAGATACCTCAGCAAAATAAGTTCTTGCCTGGCAAGCTCAAGGTCCCTGGGTTCAATCCCTGGTACTGAAAAATAAGTTAATTAATTAATTAATTAATTAAATTATTGTGAATAGAGTAATAACCATAACTCTCATAAGAGTAAGATTGAAGAGAGTTGAAGAGAGAACCTAATCCTCCTGAAGATTATCCAAATATTCATGGTCAGAATATAGTTAGAATTTTGGACAGTAAAGGTTATTCTGATCAGGTCTCAAATGCAAATGAGGGATAAGCTATGAAAATGGGAAAAAATAAACCCTTTTTACTAAGTGTCAAAAAATTTGACTGAACTTTGTTCATGACTGAGGACTTCACAGAAGGCAGAACTTAACACAAATGAACTAAGATATTTAATAGAAGACATTTCTAAGCAAAGTGATGAAGGTGCAGCATTTTATGTGTTAACTGTCTATAGTAAAATGTGAGAAGAATGAATTAAAGGTGAAATTTATAGTAAAGCATCAGATTTTGAAAATTTTTAGAATAGCTATATAAGGAACAGCTGTTCTTGAGAGAGCACATTAAAGATGTGGTTAAGCTAACATTTAATATGAAGATTAGTACAATAAGTGGAAGCTAAGTACTATCCTTCAAGATGCTAGGAAAAATAATTTCAAAGACATTTCAGTAACCTGTTTTCTCTCACAGGCCTGAGTTGTTATGACTTTGAGTGCAAAATGGTTTAAACTGCAATATTAGGAATCTTAGGGCTCAGTGCCCAACAACCCCTCAAGCCCCTGATTCACACATTTAAATGGATGCTTTTCATCCACCATAGTTGTGGATCAAGATAACCCAGATCTGGCTCAATCTACCCCTCTTTACACTCCAATCTTAAAAGCTGGCAGATTCCAAGTGGTTCTACATCTTCAGCTGCATTAAGTGTGTGAGACGTTAATGTACAGCTACTCCCACTTAAGTTTCAAAGGATGGCTTAGACAGAATTGGGGCCCAGATAGAAAACTGTCACCAGACTGGAATACTGCAGCAAGTGTTCAATAAAGGCAATGTCTAGTGGAGCTATGGAAGAAGGGTCATCCTTGATATCCACAAATTTGTAGACCCACCTGTGTGCAGTTACAGAATGGGAGAACCACAGACATGTGACTTCAATTTGAGAGCTCTCTTTTCATGGGAAGGCTATCATCTGTGCTGCATCCAGTAAACCTGTAATTGTGGGGGCTCCAGAGCCTCAGGGTCCCAACCCTGTCCTAATATGTTCTGAAGACAAATATGAATCAAGTAAGATTGTGCTCAATCCTTGATATTTATTGTTATTTCTCTTGTTGGCCTCTTAATTTTATTGATACATGCGACCCTTTTCATCTTGTTAATTTCTCCTGTTTGTAATGATCCTAACTTTTTTCCATCTGTCTGGCATTGTATTTTAGAAGTACAAGACTCCTTTGACCTTACTAGTTCACAGCTGGAGAGGAATTTACCCTGGGTTGAATCATACCTTGAGTATTGCTTAAATTTATTATTTTTATTATTTTATTTTTTTCAAAGTTTTATTGATACACAGCAATGAGACAGTTTCAAATCAAATCGGTAGTACAGTTTCAACAAATAATACACTGCATATATTCTTCTTAGTGGTTAATTGCTGTACAAGATGCGGACTTGTGATCCTATT
>NW_004524693.1:4760054-4763629 GCF_000260255.1 Octodon degus
GGAGGAGTGGGGAGGTATGGCGGAGTGGTGTGGGGCAGCCCGAGAGGGCGGGAGAGGGTCCGGCCCACGCTGCGCCTGGGCTGGGACTGGTCCCACTGGCGCAGGGTAGCAGGAAGCTCTCCACACACTCACCGGACCTGGGCTAGGACTGGGTCTCTATTGCTTAAATTTAAATCAGATGATAATTACATGATACTGGAATTTAGCCTTGAGCTGAATGTGTAACATATTACAGTATGTGAGGTTTCTGGGACACAATGTATGCATTTTGTAGTGAGAAAGGCTTTGGTTTGAATGTGTTTCTTCCAAATTCATATAATCCAATAATATTAAGAAATGAAATATTTCAAAAACTGACAAAATAATGAAGGATTTGCAATTCCTTTTGTAAATGGGATTAGTGATTTATAAAATGGATGGAGTGTCTAGTATGGTGGCACATGACTGTAATTTCAGTACTTTATGAGTTTGAGAACGGAGGATTTAAAGTTTAAATGCAATCTTGGTAACTTAAAAACAAGTAAATTTATGGTATATAAATTAAAGCTCTTAAAGTTGTTAAAAATATCAAATATCACTTTATTCCACTAATAATTTGTCTTATTCTTTTAGAATTGCCCCACTGTCTAATTATTTATGTTTAATTCAACTATTGTGTGCTTCTTTCTGATCTAACTTCAGTACTCAGGCTGTGCTCTTCTTATTAAGCATTGTGCTATGCTTGTATAGATCAAGGTTTCAGATCTAAATTTGTAAAGTTAGAAAGCTCTTTGTCTTTCTCTCCTCTATAACTCCTCCCACACTTTCTGGACGTGTGCATCTTCTTTCTTTTATTCCTGTGGCAGAAACTTGATGAGGTTTCTGCAAGAGTTTTAACCTACAACAGCACTATAGCACTATGGCCACTTATGAAATAAAGTAGCTCTTCCCAAAGTGAAACTTAGCACTATTCAGGTTATTTCACCAACTTCTAATTCCCCTATATAATGTGTCTTCTCCATAGAATGAAGGCTCTATGATGTCATAAACTTTATTTTTCTTGTTCATGACTATAATCCAATGGAACTTCACACTAAAGACTCTCATGAGATTTTGCCAGTGAGATCCACATGATTGCTAAATATACTTAGAAGTCTACATTTAGAGTTTTTAAGCCTCTAACTCCTGTGACATTCATTTCCACCAAATGCTCCCTTCCCACTGCCGTGATAACCATCTTCTTGCTATATCTCAGAATCATTTTCTACTAAAACTAGACTTGAATCCAATACCTTCATCCTTCCAACTTCACCAACTTTGAACAACTAAATCAACACTCACTTATGAATTTATAGTTCCAAAGATCAGTGGTCCATATGGGCTCAATGGAGTTCTCTGACTAAGGTTTTACATGGCTAAAATGACAAGTTGACTTTGAAGATGACAAACGGTCAGCTTTCTAAGCTCTTTGGGATTGTGGCAGAATTCAATTACTTGGAGTTGTTGGACTGCGATTCTGTTTTTTGCTGCATATAGGGCTGATCTCAAATTTTAGAGGCTGTTCGCAGATACTTGTGCATGGCTCGCTCCATATTCAAAGTCAGAGGAGGCAGGTGAAACATTTTTGTGCTGCAGATATCATGAGATTCTTGCCTTAAGTCTTTTTTTAAAACTGGGGATTAAATTCAGGCACTTGAGCTTGCCAGGGAAGCCTTATGCCACTGAGCCATCTCCCCGGCCCGTTATATTAACTCTTACTGTATATCTTCTTAGCCTATAATGACATTTATTATTTTTCTTTTTTTTGGCTGAATCATTTTTAATATCCTATTCTAGAAACATTCTACAAATCTTACATTTTAAAACATTAAGTCTCTTTCTTTCTGAATATTAAACATCTTAGATATAACATAGAACAGATAATGAACTTAAGCGCAATTGCATATGTTCTAGGGTAATAATACCATTAAGGTTTTCTTCTGGAGGGTTAACAACTTAAGTTTGCAGACAAAAAATTACAGAAAAATAAGGGCTACAAGGACAGCCAACATTTTGGCCCTAACCTTTTAAGGTCAGTGAGGACTCAGGACATAGGAGAACCTGTACTGTAACATCCTGTAACTCAGGTTTGTCCCAAATTCTCTGATCAAGGAGATTATGCGATCACAGAGAAATGTGACAGATGACATAGAGTGTGCTTAAGGAGAGTCACAAGGAGAGTAAAAATTCTCTCAGGCTTTCACAGAGAGCAAATTGGTCAAGCAATGGCTGTGACTCATCCACATGGCTGACACTGACAAAGGATCTACAAACTTCGGTACAGGGTAATAGGATAAATCCTGATGGGACCTGAATACCTTATCAGATGCAAAAGATACATTTCTTGTTATATAGGTCTTGCTTTATCTTAGTCTTAACCATCCAGCAGAAAAGAATAAAAATGAAGTATAAAAATAAAGCCATATTAATATGCTGAGCTGTAAATGGCTCAAGTCAACAACTTCTGACACTACCAGTCTTATAGATAACCCACGACTATTATGGACTACTGGACTATATTTGATTTTGTGCTTAATTGAAGCACCTAAAATATTTAAATGGCAATGGAATACCCGTATCTGACAAAACTAAACAAAATAAGTAGATAAAAATGAAGGAACATTTTATATCTATATATACAAAATAGTTAAGATAGATGTACAGCTACTTTCTCTTAATTCAATGAGAATAAAGTTTTATACTAATAGTGTTTCTACAGGATATCATGCCTGCATCTTGTACTATGAATAACCACTATGAATACAACAATATACAGTACACCAATTATTGAAACTGAACTACTAATTGGTTTTGAAACTGTCTCATTGTTGTTTCTCAATAAAACTAATAAAAATCATTAAGTCTGTGCTCTGATGTTTAAAAGATATCTTTCTTTGACAATATACATAATATTGAGAAGTACATGTTAAGCTTAGTATCATCTCCTTTGTGAATACTTTGTTTTGATGTTTTTTTTAAGAAAGGAAGTAAAATCAGGGTCCTTTAGGACTTTCAACTACAGAAAATGAGTACAGTGAATGTAATATTCAGTCCTAGAGTCAGTGATCACAAGACCATGTTTATGTCTGGGAAAGAGAGAAAGAAAGAACATTTGATCATGTTGTAAATTCATGTTCCTCCTGTGCCACCAAATGTGACTTTCAAAGCAAAGAACCTACCTGAAGGAACATCCCATGAATTTAAAATTAAAGGCAGAAATGCATCCAAAGCTCTGTCTGATACAAGTGAAATAAGCAATGTAATTGGAAAAAAACAGGAAGGAAAAAATCTGCAGGTCATCCTCTTGGCCCATACATGAGAAAAATGATACAGAAAACTGTATCGACAGGCACAAGGGCCTGCAATGCCAGCGCCGCCTGTGGGGCATGCAGAAATGGCAATTGAGACAGCATGGTGGCACACGCTTGTAATCTTAGCACTTGGTAGGCTGTAAAACACGTGGATCAGTCCGATCTAGTAGTGAGACCCTGAACACTCTGTAAACTCTTCCCTAGAATACAAAAATAAATAAATGAATGAATAAATAAATAAATAAA
>NW_004524693.1:4763729-4783533 GCF_000260255.1 Octodon degus
ATGGTGGCATCTCTTGGGAGGCTGTAAACAGGTGGATCACTAGTGGATCACTATGAGTCCAAGTCTGACCTGTAGTGAGACCCTGAACACTCTGTAAACTCTTCCCTAGAATACAAAAATAAATAAATGAATGAATAAATAAATAAATAAACAAAATTAAAATAGTAAAAATAAAAAAGGCAGACCAGATCCAGATCGCTCAACGGATTAAAGCACCTGCTGAGGCAGATGCAGGGACCCTGGTTCAATCCCTCAGTGCAGTGCTGGCATCATCCCCAAGGCACACTGAAAGGGTGACTGAGACTGGGTGTGGTGGCATGTGCCTGTAATCCAAGCGCTTGGGAGGCTGAAAAACAGGAAGGATCACTACAAGTCTGATCTGTGTATTGAGACCCTGTAGACTCTGTACTAAATACAAAAAAAATAATAACTATAATTAGAAACTATACAGAATTTCACTGAGCAAAGTGATAGAAATTGAACAATACTTGTAATGTTTCATATTGTTGTTTTTAAATTAGGTGCTCAGATTATCAGATTCAAGCATGTAAAATTGGTCAAAATATAAATGAAAGATAAAAAGGAAAAACACCTCCTTTGTGAAAATAAAGTATCATGGATAACTTCTTAGGTTGCTTTTCTTTTTTACTTCTGGGCTCCATTCATTCACTTACTTGAATACAATATATTTCTAAGTTTATTTTGAATGCTAGCAATGAATTACTGTTACCTGTTTTACATAACTTCTTTGACTGGAGACCTATATACACAGGGTACTAATCCAAACAGCAAGTGCTGAAAAGCCATTTTAAGTTATTGTTACATGATCAACTTTTTTTTTTTTTACAAAAACTGGTTCTTATCATGGAACATCTTCTCTTGTACCATATATTATTCTCGACCTATACATTTAATTGTTTGCATTTTCATGAAAAATCTGATTACTTACATAGATTTTCTTTAAAAATATGTGGCAAGAAAATATTTTTGAGTATCTAATTTTCATTTGTTCATTAGACACAAATATTTATATCAAGCAAGAGGAATCAATACAATTAGACTTCATTTTGATAGTGTTGGGGGCAGAAATTCATCATCAAAGAATGAGATCGAAGAACCTTATGCAGAGTACTACACTAAGAGTTTTGAACATTGTCTCATCTTTAATAACACCATCAGTGAAGTTTAAATATATTACTCTCTTGATTTTTTAGGAAACTTATTCTCAGAGAAAAAAAAAAACATGCCCAGAGTCTAACAACTAGCAAAATCAATAGAGACTAGCACCAAGACTTTCACTTTGTAGAACCCCCACATATAACCATTAAGTCATATATATTTTCTGTAAGTTATTAAGCAAGAAAAATATAATAAAAATTAGTGCTAAGATATTATACCAACAGACATGTGAAGGAACAATATAAAATCAAAGTTCATAATTTTAATGATGCATAAGAAATAATTGCTAAAATTCAGAAAAAATATTTAACTATATATTCTTTCCACTGCTTTGGTTTTTCAAATCGTGTGCATGAAAGCTGTAATGTGAAAGGAGACAGATTAAATTCTAATATCACTGTTTCCTATCCCAGCTCTGCTGAACAATGAGAACAGAACACACAAATTTTATAGTATTCCATACTGCCATTATTGTCTTTTACACAGGTGAAGCAAGTCTAGAGTTAGAGGAGGTTTTATGTACCCAAAATTTTTTACGTACTTTTTAAAAATTTTGTGAAAACATGAAATCTCATGCAAATAATTAATTTCTTGATATATATATATGTATATCTACAACCAATCTTGTAAAATTCATATACAACTCTTACAGCAATTTCATGATAAAATAACTACAAAGTGAATTATTCAATTAAGTTCTTTGTGAAAAAGTTACAGACTTGAATTAAAGACCACTGACTCTGAATCTCATCAAGTTATTTTCACTGTCACTACTGAAAATATTTAGAGTAAAAACATGAAAAAGAATTTAGAGTGACCATCACTGCCTGGGGCCACTAAAGACATATATTCAGTACCTGCCAGAGAGGGAGCAAGGGATTTTGTTTTAATTGGCTTGTTCCTTCTATGTTAAAAATTTGTTAAAAGAAAGAAAAATGCCAGAAAATGTTATCTGTATACTCTCAAGTCCTAGATCATTGTACTCATTTATTTTAAAAGCTATGTAAATTCTCACCAAGTTTTTGTTATCTGAATTTCTTTTAGTATTTCAATAGTCAACTCCCTTTCTCCTGAAAGATTAATTCACAGTAAACATAAGCTTTGAAACTGGGCTTCTGCTGCTGCATTTGTCAAATGAGCTATGAAGGATCCTTGAGATTAGTCTAACTCCCTAAGAGGTTAGGATAACTGCTAAGGAACTGCTAAAGTCTCTTCCAATGGCAACATTTTCTAATCTATGGAATGTCAATGAGATTGTATTAAGTTCTCTGCCTATGGTCATTTTTCTGGCTATCATATAACCATTTATATCTGCTTTTTGCTAAAAATGTAACCTAGAAGACATTTCTAAATAAGAAAGTTTGAGGTTCTTGTCTTTTGTGACAATCCTTTTATTCTCAAAGAAGTTGTAAAACAGCACCAACAAGGTGAGCAGAAAAATGAGTATGTCTTACATTAATGTCTAGCTTATTCCTCAAGCCAATCCAAGAAGGAAATTCCTGTATTCAACTGGGTAATCTTGCTTATTTGATGAATTAGTGCCAAATATTTTCATTCTTATTAAAGATTGAGTGAACTTTAGCTTCTTGAAAATATTGCTTGTTTTTATTGTTCTGATAATACTTCATAATGTGCAAAGTCCAGAGTGAGCTCCTGACACCTACTTTAAGATTATAGTCAATACTTTTATATGAATTGTGTGTTGTCATGTTGGCCTGTAGTCCCCGAATTTGGAAACTGAGGTAGAAGGATCTCCAGAGGTTTAAGGCCAGCTTGAACTACAAAGTGAGACCCTGTCTTAAAAAGAAAAACAAGAAACTTTTGTTCAGAAAAAGGACTTCTGATGTGTGAAATGCCGAGCTGTTGCAATGGAACTTGAAAATAGTTTTATGCTGTTTGGATATAAAGAAGGGACTAAGTTAGTTCCTTTTCAATCTTCTGAACATGTAGATTCTCAAAAGTATTCTGTAACTTGTACTATAAATAGCTACTATGACAACAACAATATGCATTGTATTAACTATTGTATCTGTCCTACAAACCTGTTTTGTAACTATCTCATTGCTATTTCTTTCTCAATAAAATTATTTTTAAAAATAATTAAAACAAAATAGTGCATGCAAGCAGGTGCAAAGGCTGGGGGTTTGATCCCCAGGCCTGTCATGCCAGCTGAGCCCCTGGAGTGATCTGAGACAGAGAATGAGACTGGGCATGATGGTGCATGCCTCTAATCCCAACACTTGGGAGTCTGTAAACAGGAGAATCACTGCAAGTCCAATCTAGTAGTGAGACACTGAACACCTTGTAGACCCTTCCCTAAAACATACAGGAAAAAATATAAAAGTGAAACATTTTTTAAAAGCAGCTTAGATGATAAAATATTAAAAACTTAAAAAGGACTTGGTCTAATTTGCAAAAGTAATTATACTATATCTAAAAAAACCCACTAGTGACACAAATGAATAAAACATAATAAAAAAAGTATTCTCAGCATAAAGGCTGTGACCAAAACGGATTAAACCATCACTGCAAATTTTAACACAGGCAGAAAAAGTCTTAATCAGTTTGATTTCCCACAATATCTTGTTTAGGGAAGGAGATATTAAAGCAAAGAGATAGTTTTCTAAGTCGCTCTCTGCAGCTAAAATTAAATCTGAATTTTTAAATTTTTTTCCAAAAATCTTTGGGATGAGTTTAAATATTAAATAAATTTGAAGTAAATTCACATAAATTAAAATCCAATTTGAATCTATAAATTCTATGCATTAAACAAGCACACCCATTGGTACAATACATGTGAAGAGCACATATAATATCTGTTTATAAACAGACACACAAGTAATTATGCAACAAGGCCTTCAAACATAAATACATGTACTTTACACAAAATATGAATATTATTTGATATTTCTCCTCCGATAATCTTTTTCAGGAAGGTGTTCAAAAACTGTCTCGATTAGTATTCCAGGTTGGCCTTCAACTCTCTCTCCAACTCCGATGTGACACCAGCTTTCTGACTGATGCTATGTGGATTAACCTCTCAGAAATTCATGTTGATCACCTACATAATGAAAACAATCATAGGATTAAATGGGGAGATAGAAGCAGTATATCTTCCATATGGCTGAGCAACTATCGAAGTGTTGTATGGAAATTATTATTGTTTGCAGATAACAGTAGATGTTTGCTAATTTGCAGAATGAGCATCTGGTTGGAAAGTACAGAGTATGGACAGATAAAAGTGAAGGGCTGTCACATTATAAAATATATAAAAGAATATTAAAATATTAAAAATATTAAAATATATATAAAAGAAGCAGCCATGTAAGTGTCACCCTGTCCAGGTCCTTCCACCTCACAGGAGCCAGAATTATTTCCCACTGGCACATTAACCAAGTACAACAAACCATGCACAGACAATAGAGTCACATAATCCCATGGAAGACCTGGCCTGTTTCCTCACTTTTTTTCCCATAATTTTATTGAGAGACAAATAGCAATGAGACAGTTTCAAATCAAATTGGTAGGACATTTCCAATAATTAATACATTGCATACTCTCTTCCTAGTGGTTATTTGCTGTACAAGATGAAGACATGATATCTTATTTACAAACACTATTATAACAAATCCTTCTATTCATTAAGAGAATGTAACTATATATCTATCCTGACCATTTTGAATACACAGATACAAAATGAACAAACATTCATCTGTATCCCCTTTTTTATTTAATTCTGTCATTTGAATATTATAGGTGTGTTAACACAATAAAATATTCTAATTTCATACTGCTGTTTCAGAGAATGTCTGAGCCACAGATGTTCTCCAGATAAGAGAACATCTGGCCTATTACAATGATGCACAGCTGTAGTACCAGCACTAAGCAGACTGAAACAGGAGACTTGCTGAATTTAAATCAACCTGGGCTACATAGTGAGTTCAGTGCCAGCCTAACCTGCATAGTGAGTCCTTGTTTGAAAAAAGAAAAAAGCAGAAAAGGGTGCATCATTGTGATTCCTGCAGGGCAGAGGCCACTGATAAAAACCATTCCTCCCTCAATCTAGGGATGGAGGCAGGGTTGGCAGGGGTGCTGCCTAGAGACAGTTTGTGAGTTTGTAACTGAATAGTCCCCTCTGGTCAACATACTTCAAGTTGTTAGTTGTCCAGGTAATAGTTCCTGTTACAGTTTTGGTTGCCTTTGTCTCTTAGAAATGACTAGTCACTAAGATGCACGTGGCATAAACAAATCCCCAATTGACAAGTCATTCTGTGTCTGTACTTCTGCTTGCTTATCTTATATGAGGCCTAGACCATCAGAGATCAGGGTTCAATATTTTGGGAATGATTTAAGCCAGTACCCCTCAAAGTAAAATAAATCTGCCTCCAAATCCTGGGTGTCATTGTGGTGTTTCTAATTGATGTAGCAAACACACCAAGAGAAAAGCCACTCCACCCAGTTGACACATCACTGTCCATCCTGCCATGTATGACTGCAAGTCTTCACTCTCCTCATCCACTGTCATGCATGTTCAAACACACAAGGATACCTGTACACAACTTTCCACGAGTGAGCAAACCCATACATGCACACTTGCACCACTGCTGGCGCCCTGGAGCCTAATTTATCCTACTGTGAAAATTGTGAATCTTCCAGGCTTTACCAAGGGAATCTCAGAGTGATTCACAAATTTCAAATGATATCTTTTACAGAGAGCCCTGTTTTACATTACGGAGTCAGATCACTCTGCATTTCCACTCAGTGAAGATTTTAATACCATACACAGATATGGACACACACATTCATCCCACACAAGTGGACCCAGTGGTCACAAATGGAGAAAAGTATTACACATCACTTAATACAGACAAAGAAAATCAATTAGAAACTGAAGCTAATCACACCACTGGAAATACTCGTGCTATTTTTTTCTCGAGATTTTTAAACAGTAGAGCTCATAAAACTATGTTATTGCATAGCTTGCAAAACATGTTATCTTTGATAACACTTACCCTAAGAAATACACTAAAGTTTCACAATATTTTTTGGCTGTGACCATACACTCTTTTACTTTTGCAAATTTATGTATTTTATACATGTGTTGTGCCATCCATTTTGTTTGGCTGCTGATATTAAGCAGATAATATTTCAAAATAGTCAGGTTGTTTGCTCATGTTAGGCAAATTTACAGTGTGTGTCAATGTACTTTTCATGAAGCAATTACACAATATTTTCACTTTGTACATACAAAAATAATATTTTCTATTCAGTAAATGCTATTGAGGACCTGCTCTGTTATCTATTTGCTAATCTCAACTACCCACTGTAGGAGGCTGATATTCTGAACTAAATATTTATACTAGACTCCAATTAGCCACCTTAAAAATAAAAATGAAGTCACCCATGTTCATGTTTCACATCCCCAAAAAGAAATTGTTTTCTGACCTAAAAAAGTGAAAGATAGCTAAATTTCCCAAACATACCAATTTGCATCAAAACAAGCCAAGTTTCCACTACTTCAATCTATCTATATTTTAATCATTTAATCATTCAAATAGTAACCTAAAATCATTTGCATTTAATGCATCAGATATTTTTTGTGCTGTCTCCCTGTATCCACCTAAAAAGGAAAATAACTGTAAAGTGACTGTCCTTGTTATGTTCTCTCTTTCTGCTTTTTGTAGCTTTCTTCTATCAAAAAATCAATCTCTTCTGCACCTCACATTGGAAACCTATTCAATTAGACATAATAATGCATCACTCAATTGTTTAATTGAAAATAAACCAATTAAGCTCTTTAAATTGTAATTTTTCCCTTTTGCACTAACATGTGTTAGGCATTGTTTTAACACTAGAGATATAGTGGTGAAAAAAGTGTGTGCAAATTGTCCCTGAAATAGGTGGAGTAGAAGGAGTGTTGTAGAAAAGGAATGTGAAATTGTTTATGTTTATCGTATGTAACAGTACCAGTAGATCCACAGGTTGACATACCAATTCTGTTCCCTGTAGTCAAAATGACAAGGCAACAAGTCTCACCTCTTCTATTACCTTATGTTTTCCAAAAAAATCTCAGGGTCATTTGCATACCAGCTGACAGAATGAAGAAGAGAGCATGTAGGAGATCATTTAAACGAAGAGGAAATATGGCAGGAGAGCAAGCACAGCTGAGTTCAGAATGTAGTTTCACTTTCCACTTTTTAAACTACACATATGCCACCACATGGTTGCCCTTGTGATACAGTGGTCAAAGAAAGTTATTTTTCTTTAAAATTAAACATTAGTAGTCTTAGAAATTTAATCCCTAAACTGTTACAAGTAAGCAGCTAGTCTCCCACTGCCTGCAATCTTCTTTTTACGTAGTGTATATGACTGAAAGAAGCAGATAATGAATAAATATATGAGATATAAGTTAATCGTTTCATTAAAAACTGTGGTAAATATTTTTTTAAGATTTCTAAAATGTATCACAGTTAAAGACACATTGTCATTAATCTCTCTCAAGTCATTTCCACTAACTTAAAAACCAATTATCACACTATTCCTACCACTTTCTGCAACAGTTCTGGAAGTTCTATTTCATGAGTATTTTATTTTATTTTACTTTATTTTTTCCCATAATTTTATTGATAAACAAATAGCAATGAGACAGTTTCAAATCAAATTGGTAGGACAGTTTCAATATTTCACACATTGCATAAATTCTTCCTAGTGGTTAATTGCGGTACAAGATGCGGATATGATATGCTATTTACAACCACCATTACAAAAAATCACTCTATTCATTAAGAGAATGTAACTATATAACCATCCTAACTACGTTGAATACACAGATACAAAGTGGACATTCATCTGTATCACCTTTTTTGTTAAATTCTATAATTTGAATATTATAGGTGTGTAAACTCAGTAAAATATTCTAAAAGACTCAGTAGCCCATAATAGTATTGGGTCTTCCACTTCACTGGCAATGTCAAAAATTGTTGGCCTGAGTCCCCTACAGCTCAACATAACAGCACGGCTTTGCTTCTTGTATTTTGTTTTTATATTTTTCTACTGGATGGTTAAGACCAAGGTAAAGCAGGACCTATGAAACAAGAGTTGTAGCTTTTGGGTCTGACAAGTTAAGTGAAATAACCTCAGGATTTGTCCTGAGATCCTGTACCTCAGATTGTAGAACCTTTGTCAGTGTCAGTTATGTGGATGAGTCACGGCCATTGCTTGGCCAATGTGCTCTCTGTGAAAGCCTGAGAGAATGTTTTCTCTCCATGTGACTCTCCTTAGGCACACTCTACATCATCGATAGCTTTCCTGTTTGGCCCCATAATCTCCTTGATCAGAAAATTTGGGACTACTGAGTTACATGATGTTACAGTACAGGTTCTCACATGTCCTGAGTCTTAATTGACCTTAAAAGGTTAGGTCCAAAATGTTGGCTTTCCTTGTAGCCCACATTTTTCTCTAATTTTGGTCTGCAAACTTAGGTTGCTAACCATCCAGAAGACAAGGTTATTGTTATTTCCATACAACTTAGGCTGTTAAGCTTAACCTCACTATCTGTCTGCATATCAAATATCTTAGGCATAATATGGAACAGGTATTTTTCATCGAGTATTGATATGTTGAACTTTAAGTCCTTATAGAATATGATAAAGAATCATTTAAAAATTAGAATATATTTTAAAAATAGGCCTAAGGAATTATATACTTCTTATGTTTACATATAAGTCCAAAAATCTCACCATATACAACCTTGAAGCAAGACAGTCCCACATTACTCCTTTTCCTGTCTCTTGCTTTCCTTCACCACCCCCTTCTTCTTGAACAACCATCTACCTGAGATACATCATAGCAGCAACTGGTATGTCATGACAAGCAGCCCATATTAGAAGACCAGAATGACAGGCACTCCAAGCATGAAACTACTATTACAAATTATCATCTGCAGTGCAGTTCCTTTGTTCACAGGTATCAGTATATATAGTTAGTCAAGGTGAGAATCTTTCCAATTTACTGTTAGATTAAAATATCTTCTGAAGATTCTCAGGATTATTGCCTTGCCAATATTCTACATATAACTGTATGGCTTGACTTCTTCATGTTTCTTAGCTCTTCTCCTTTCCCTCTCTTGATTAGTTAGTCCTTGAGATCCCGCTTTCCTTTTACTTGCATTGTACCTTTCTATTTGTATTTCTTCTTTTGAGTTCTTATACAAGGGAGACTATATTATATTTACACATGTGTGTCTGGTTTATTTCACTTATGAGTATATGTTCAAGTGGCATCCACTTCAATATAAAGGCTTGGAGTTTATCATTCTTAATAGCTCAATAATACTAAATTTCATAAAAATACCACATCTTTTTCAACCATTCCTCAGGTGATGGGCATCTTGGTTGTTTCCAACAATTTGTTTCCAAATTGTGCTGCTATAAACATAAACACACATATATCACTATGATATGTTTTCAGATCCTCTGGGGAAATTCCCAGTAGAGGAATAGCTGCTTTAAATAGGATTTCCAGTCCAACTTTTCTAAGGAATTTCCATACTGATTCCCATAATGGTTGTACCAGTGTACATTCCCAGCAGCAGTGGAGAAGGGTTCCTTTCTCCCCACAGCCTCTCCAACATTTGTTGTTGGGTGATTTCTTTATGATAGCCATCCTTTCTGGGGTGAGATGATATCTCAATGTTGTTTTAATTTGCATTTCGCGGATGGCTGGTGATGTGGAGCATTTTTTCATATATTGACTCACTTCTTTAATTTCATCCTCTGAGAAGTGTGTGTTCATCTCAGATGCCCATTTCTGGATTGGGTCTCTAAATTTTGGGGCCCTAGTGTTTTTTAGTTCTTTATATATTTTAGAGAGCAGACCTTTGTCTGAGTACTTATTTGTCATGATTTTTTTCCAACTTTTTGGGTTGCCTTTTCACCTTGTTGGTAATTTCTTTTGATGTGAAATAAAACTTCTCAGTAAGAGCGGGTCCCAGTATTTTAAATTGCATTGTCATGCATGGTTGGATCCATGAAAAAGTACTGAGTCATTGGAAAAATATTTACCTTTCATGGTCTTTTTGATGTTGGAGAAGAGCCAGCATTTGTAGAGTGTCAGATCTAGTAGATAAGAACACACCTAATATTTTTACGAACCCACCTTTCCATTAGATGGAACTAAGCAGCAGAATTCACTTATTTTTTTTATCGCACTTCCCAAAGACACTCAAGGAAAAGAACTTCCCAAAACTGCTTCAAAAAACGGCAAGAAGAATGTAGTAAATGTGCTCAACTTGGTGGGAGTCTTCAAGAAAGATTAATGACAGCATGATTTTTATTGTAAAAGTCTTTGTAATTTAAACATTCACTCTGTGTTTGTCATATTATTAAAATTGTGATAATCATAACAAAGAAAAACATTATGGAGTATTGGAATGTAAAATAGAGACAGATAGTCAAATCGAAGTCAGAATTGCCTTTTCATTGTTTTTGTTGTTTGTTTTTGTTTGTTTGTTCTTGTTTTGTTTTTTGTTAGCAGGAACCAAACTCAGGACCCTGAGCTTGCCAGACAGGTTCCGTGCTACTGGCCAATATTGCTTGCCCACAAGTAACTTTTTTTTTTTAGCAATGACATTTTCTTTTATTTATTTATTTTTATTGAGAAATAACTATGAATGAGACAGTTTCACAGCTGATTAATGGGACAGTTTTGATAATCAATACATTGTACATTGTTATCTTCTTAGTGATTATCCATAGTACAAGAAGCAGACAGGATATTCTGTCCAAACACTGTTAGTACACCTCTTTCTTCTCATTGAATTAAGCGAAAGTAACTGTAAATTTATACTATTTTGCATGTATAAATACAAAATGATCTTTCCTTTGTATCCTTTTGTTTTGTTTTGTCAGAGGTGAATATTCTATTGGCATCTAAATACTATAGGTGTTTGAATTCAATTAAACAATCTAACACTGTCTAGCAGTCTATAATATTAGTGGGTTATCCTCAGAAGTTATTGACTTGAGCCTTTTACAGTTCATCATATTAATATGGCTTTACTTTATATACCTCATTTTTATACTTTTTTGCTGGATGTTTAAGACCAAGATATAGCAAGACCTTTATAACAAGAAGTGTAACTTTTGTATCTGTTAAGGTCAGACAAGTACTCTCAGGATTTATCCCGTACCCCTGTACTGCCCTTTGTACATCCTTTTGTCAGTGTCAGAGATGAGGATGAGTCATGGCCATTGCTTGACCGATTTGCTTTCTGTGAAACCTTGAGAAAATGTTTTTTTCTCTCTATGTGACCCTTCCCAGGCTCACTTTACATCATCAAACACATTCCTCCGTGACTCCATAATCTTCTTGATCAGAAAATTTGGAGCACAACTGAGTTACATGTTGTTACAGTACAGGTTCTCCTGTGGCAATGACAGTTTCAAAACCAATTATTAGCATAGTTTTAATAATTAATACATTGCATATTGTTGTCTTAGTGGTTATTCTTTATACTAGATGCAGACATGAGATCCTGTCCACAAACACTATTCAAACAAATCTCTCTATTCATGGAATGAAGAGAATGCAGCTGTATATCTATCCTAACTATTTTGAATATACAGATACAAAATGGTCACTCATTTGTATCCCCCTTTTTTGTATAGTTTTGTCATAGAAACGTATTCCATTATCATTTAAGTACTTTAGGTGCATGAATTCAGCAAAATATTACAATATAGAGCAGTGTTCCATAACAGTAGTGGTTTTTCTGTAGGTCTGGCAATGTCAGAAGTTGTTGACTTGAGCTTTAGTAGTGAGTTGAATGATGAGTGCAAGTTAGCAGAGGAACTAGAGAAAATAAAGTGCATTTTGAGCCAATAAAAAAGTATGTTCAAATTCTCAATGAAACAAATTTGCTTAAAATGAACAGGGATTTGAAAAAGGCTAGTTCAGCTAGAGGACAACTGAAGATAAAGCTGAAGGATTTTGTGAGTCCAATTCGTTAAAGCTTTGTGAATCACCTTAATACTTGAAATCCCTTAACATGAGTGGCAAGGAGAATATTATACTCATACCTTCATTTTTAAGTATCTGACCATTGAAGTGAGGCAAAAGCTGACAAAGAAAAATGGCTTAAAATGTTTTGAAGTGCTCTAAGTGACAGAGAGTAGACTACACAAGTCAAATGGAAGCATAGCTAGGAAAAAACAAAATTTGTAGAAGTCAAGCAACACAAATTGAGACTTAATGATGGATTGAATTTGAAAAAGAAAGGAAGAGAAGGGAAGGGAGGGAAAGGGAAGGGAGGGGAGGGGAGGAGAGGAGAGGAGAGTAAAGGAAAGAAAAATATATGAGGGAAGATTTAGGCTTGCCTATCAGAGTAGGTGGTGGCATAAGTAGTAGAGACTATATTATATGTAGAGGTAAATTATGATTTTATTTTTTAACATGGATAGTTTAACATGTCTTTAGTCCAAGATATATCAGTATGTAGTTACCACTAAAAGCCTGAGACCATTGAAACAATTTATGATAAAGAAACTAGTCTGAGTCATCTGAATAAGGTGGAAGTTTGTAATGGATATGTATGAGATTTCCTATAGAAATAAATTGAGAATATATTATAAGTTGAGGAGGAAAAGGTCCCTAAAATCTAGCTAAGTATAAAATATAACTGCAAACAGAAACATAGGAAAATAGAAGGCAAAGATGTAGGTGAGAAACTGTAATCATTTTACAGTGGAAAATTAAGACAAGAGCCTATTTAAAAAATAATCAGTGGCAGAGTACGTTGCTCTTGCTGGAGGGTGGATCAACCCAAGAAGCAGTGGCTGCATCATTCTCAGCTGGGACCTGGAAAGCTATACTGAACTCTCTGTGCTGAGCTTTAGGGGTTTTACCCTGAAAAACAGACAACAGACGCAGGGCACCACTTGGATTTACAGTGGCTTGCGAAGAGTGTTTAAAATTGTTTTGACTCTGGCCTACATATTTGGAGTGTCCTTGTTTTGTGGCTCAAAGTGAGGTGGAATTCTGAAGGCCTATATGTTTTCCCAAAGACTATTAAGAATCTTCACAATAAGGCCAGAAAACTAGAAATTGAATAGTAAGTCCAAGCTGGGCAAGGTGCCACATGCCTTTAATCCCACACTAGGAAGCCTCAAACAAGAGCATCATGATAAAGCCCAGCTGCTCATTCAGGACAAGCATTTGACATATGAAGAGGATGATGAGCCATATCTTTCAAGGCATGTTGGAGTGAATGTGGTTTTCTTCCAGAGTATATCCAAGGAGATATAAGTCAGACATGTTTATTTACCTAGGCATCTTAGCTCTGAACCCCACTAAATAGGAGGCAGATAAATTCTTTCATTTCAAAAGGCATGCTGTTTCTTAAAGCAGCTTAGCCTATGGTCAAAACAGGAACAAAACATCACTTTTCTGATGGGCTGCTTGCTTAGCTTTTTCCCTAGATAGTGGCAATAACCTGTTACAAAGAATATATTTTAGATGTCAAATGTTTAAAATCTCTTATATTTAGACATCATAAATTACCTAGAAGAGAAGCGTATATCATCTCTATTGTTGAGAACAGAACTGTGGGACAATTTGAATTGCAGTGAGGGGGAGGAGGAGCCCAGGGTAATCGGTAGGTGTAGTGGGCCGGGTCACTTTCACTGTCTGCAGCCTGCTCCTTAGCAGAACAGAGAATAGCTAGAAGGAAGGCTGGGAGAGACTTGGGCAAGGAAATTCGAGTCTCCCACTCTCAGAAGGCAGGCTTTCAGTTCCCCGTGGGCCGCATCCACTGGCACCTGAAGTCAAGTATGACCAGACATGGATGTGTGGGCACCATTGCCGCCGTGTACAGTGTGGCCTTTCTGGAGTATCTCACTGCCGAGGTGCTGGAGCTGGTGGGGAATGCATACACAGACCTGAAGATGAAGAGCATTACCCCTCGTCATTGCAGATTTTCAGTCTTGGGGATAAAGAACTGGACTCACTCCTCTAGGCTACGATTGTGGGGATGGCATCATCCCATATATCTACAAGTTTCTGATTGGGAAGAAAGGCCAACAAAAGACTGTGTAAAAAATACCCGCATCCATTACTATCGCGGCACTCCTCTTTTCTTTTTTTTCTTTTTTCTTTTTTTTTTTGGGAGAACCGGGTACTCTTTTCTTTCATTTTAATAATTTTATTAAGAAAGAAGTAGCAATGAGATAGTTTCAAAACAGGTTAGTAGTACAGTTACAATAATCAATACATTGCATATTGTCATATTTGCAGTAGCTATTCCTAGTACAAGGTGCAGGTATGATATTTTTTCTAAACACTATTAGTTCAAAACCTTCTTCTCATTGAAGTAAAAGAAAGTAGCTGCATATTTATGTTATTTTCTATATACAGATATGTATTTTTCCACTACAAAATGGTCCTTCATTTATATCCCATTTTTTGTTTACTTTTGTCAGAGATGTGTATTCAATTGCCATTCATATATTGTAGGTATATGAATTCAGCTGAGTACTCTAATATAGCTCAGTAATCTATAATAGTAGTGGATTATTAGCAAGACTGGCAGGGGCAGAAGTTATTGACTTGAGTCTTCTACAGATCAGCATATTAATATGGCTTTACTTCTTATATCTTACTTTTATAATTTTCTGCTAGATGGGTAAGACCAAAATAAATCAAGACCCTGAAACCCTGCACAACAATTTGTAGATCTTTTGTCAGTATCAGGCATGTGGATGAGTCACGGCCATTGCTTCACCAATCTGCTCTCTGAGAAAAACCTGAGAAAATGTTTTCTCTCCATGTGATTCTCCTTAGGCACACTCTACATCATCAATCACTTTCCTCTGAGACCCCATAATGCCCTTGATCAGAAAACTTAGGAGACAACTGAGTTACAGGATGTTACAATACATGTTCTCCTATGTCCTGAGTCCTCACTGAACTTGAAAGGCTAGGCCAAAATATTGGGTGTCTTTGCAGCCCTTCTTTTTCTAAATTGTGCACCATAAAGTTAAGTTGTCAACTCTCCAGAAGAGAATCTTAATGATATTATTACCCTACAGAATAAGCAGTTGAGCTCAACCTCACTATCTGTCTGAATATCAAATATCTTAGACAAAACATGGAACAGGTATTTTCCATCAAGTATTGATATGTCAAATTTAAATCCCTACAGAATGTAAAGAAAAACATATTCAAACAAATAGGAATAAACAAATACTAATTGTTACACAGAAATTTAGAAATCTAACTATATATAGCATTTTAGCAGGACAATACTATGATATTTTTTCTTGTCCCTAGTTTTTGCTTGCTACACTTTTTTAAAACAAACATTTACTTGAGTGACAGTATGGCAATAATTGGTATGACATGACAAGCACTGCGTATTTAGAAGACCAGAGTGACAGGCATTCCAAGCATGATCCTAGCAATACACATTCAGAACTCTTTCTTTTTTTTAAAAAAATAATTTTATTGAGAAACAAATATGAATGAGATAATTTCACAACTGATTACTGGCACATTTTCAATAATTAATATATTGCATATTGTTCTCTTAGTGGTTATTCATTGTTCAAGATGCAGACATGATATCCTATCTCAAACACTATTATAACAATCCTCACTATTCATTGAATTAAGAGAATGGAGCTGTATACCTATCCTAATTATTTTGAGCATACAGATACAAAAGGGTTGTTCATTTCTCTCCCACTTTTTTGCTAGTTTTGTCAGAGATGGATATTCCATTGTCATTTAAATATTATAGATGCTTGAATTCAGGAGAATCTCTCAATATACTCCAGTAGTCCATAGTAGTAGTGAGTTTTCCATAAGACTAGCAATGTCCAAAGTTGTTAACATTTTAAAGTTCAGCACATTAATGTGGCTTTACTTTTTTTCCCATAATTTTATTGATAAACAAATAGCAATGAGACAGTTTGAAATCAAATTGGTAGGACAGTTTCAATAATTAACACACTGCATACATTCTTCCTAGTGGTTAATTGCTGTACAAGATGCGGACATGATATCCTATTTACAAACACCCTTAGAACAAATCACTCTATTCATTAAGAGAATATAACTATATATCCTAACCACTTTGAATACACAGATACAAAAGGGACATTCATCTGTATTCAGCCTTTTTAAGTGAAGTTCTATTATTTGAATATTATATGTGTGCAAACTCAGCAAAATATTCTAAAAGAGTCCAGTAGCCCATAATAGTATTGGGTCTTCCACTTGGCCCTAGCCTTCCAAGGTCAATTAAGACACAGGACATATGAGAACTTGTACTGTAACGTCATGAACTCAGTAGTGTTCCAATTTTCTTTGTCTTTACTTTTTATACATTATTTTCATGCTTTCCTGCTGGATGGTTAAGACCAAGATAAAGCAAGAACTATGTAACAAGAAATGTAACTTTTGTATTTGATAAGGTCAGTCAAATCCTCTCAGGATTTAAAATGAAATGCTATACCACAGTTTGTAGATACTTTGTGACTGTCAGCCATGTGGATGAGTCACAGCCATTGCTTGACCAATTTGCTCTCTGTGCAGGCCTGAGATAATATTTTCTCCCTTGTGACTCTCCTTAGGTACACTCTACATCACTGATCACATTCCTCTGTGGCCTCATAATCTCCTTGGTCAGAAAATTTGGATTACAACTGAGTGACATAATGTTACATTACATGTTGTCCTATGTCCTGAGTCTTCACTGGCCTTGAGAGGCTAGGGCCAAAGTGTTGGCTATCCTTGCATCCCTTCCTTTTATCTGATTTTTGGTCTGCAAACTTAAGTTGTTAACCCTCCAGAACAGAAGCTTATTATTGCCCTACAACATATGAAGTTGGGTTTAACCTAACTATCTGTCTGAATATCAAACATCATAGGCATAACATAGAACAGGTATTTTCCCTCAAGTATTGATAGGTGAAACTTTAAGATCCTGCAGATGGAGCAAAATACAAGTCTTGAAAGAAAACTAATTCCAACTCAGACTGATCTATCCTGCAAAACTATCTTTCAAATATAATGGAGAAGTGAAATATTTTCATGACAAAGAACAACTAAAGAATTTCATGATGACAAAGCCAAGCCTACACAGACTACTAAATGAGGTTCTACAGAGGAAGCAAATAGATCACAGCCCCATGAATGAGAATGGAAAGAACCCATCAAATAGGGCAAACAATTAAACAGAGGAGAAAAAGAGGTAGACAATAATAGTCTTTTAGTTATTCCTTTGTATTCAGCAGCAGAATATTTTCATCAGCAAACCTACAAATGGACTTCTCTTCCACCCTATGAGTCATGATTCCACCTGAGTCTACAGGGTGGATTTCAAAGAAATAGCTGTAGCTCCGTTCCACAAGTGACACCTAGCCACCGGTAACTGTCACGTTCATTATCAATGTCCACAACACACTAGAACTTTGTGCAATATCCTATCCTCAAACTGTTAGAAGTGCTGGTCATTTACTTGCCATTCCAGTATTTATCTTATGTTTTACTCTTAGTTCTTCTTTGCTACCATGAAAAATTTTTCTGAGTTCAATTGTTTTGAAACATTTAATTTTCTGAATATTGCTTAATATTAATTTTTGTTCTAAGATTTATACTGTATCTTTGACTTACAATTTATTTAAAAGACATTGTATGATATCTTCTAGTATTAGAAACTTTAAAAAGTTTATTTCCATTTTCTTTTGACTTTAAAAAAAACAGAGGTTTGTTCCTATGTTGTTTACTTATTATTTCGTGCCTATATCGAGTAATATGAGAAACTACTTTGGCAGTAACAATACACAATGTACTAACCATTGTTACTCTCCTACAATATTGTTTTGAGATTTTGTACCATTGTTTTTATATTTTTCATTAAAATAAAAATAATTGATGTCAGAAAAAAGATCCTGTAGAATATGAAGAGAAAAATTTTCAAAAATTTGAAAAAATGTGAATAAACCATTACATAATTTTACACAGCAATTAAGAAATGTAACCATATACAGCATTGCAGCAGGACAGTCGTGTGACATTTTTTTCTTGTATCTTGTTTTTATTTATTCTCCCCCCCCCTTTTTTTAAAGTAACATTTACTTGAGAGAGAGGATGGCAGTAATTGGTATGAAATGACAAGCAGTACATATTTATAAAACCAAAATGGCAGGCATTTCAATCATCACCATACCATTGCACATTGCAATCTTTGGTACAGCTCCTTAGATCACAATTATCAGTATTTATAGATAGTCAGTGTAAGAATCCTACCAAATAACTGTTATTTTCAAAAACATGCTGCAGTGCTCGCTTCGGCAGCACATATACTAAAATTGGAACGATACAAAGAAGATTATCATGGCCCACGCGCAAGGATGACACGCAAATTCCTGAAGCATTCCACATTTTTACAAAATGAGGAGAAGGAGCAAAATGCAACCTCAGAACCCAACATAACCAGTAAAAAGTGCAGAGGACATTAACACAGAACAAATTGGGAATCACGGAGCTGAAAGCAATGAATCAATGGCTTCTGAAATAAAAAAAGAGATGCAGAAAGGTATACAGGAACTCATATGGGAAATAAAAAAAGAAATCCCTGAATTAATAACATCTGCAGTAAAGAATCGAACGCAGAAACACAAGGAGGAAACCCAGGGCCCATCCAGAACAAGTACAGAGGACGATAGCTCGGCTCAAATGCATGAATTAATAGTGTCGATATTAAAGAAGCAACAGCAGAAAGATATAGAGGAAATCAGAGTGCAACACTTTTCTGAAATAGAAAAAGAATTCTCAGAACTCATAGCATCTGAAATAAAGAAGCAACTACAGAAATATAGGGAGGAAACCAAATCTGAAGAAAACACTGCAGTAAAAGAATTTATAACTGCTTCTAAAGAAGATACTGAAAAAAAAAGAGATTAGAAAAATAATGGATTCCTTGAATGAACAATACAGGAAAGAAATAGATTGCATGAAGCAGAGTCAAAGAGATATAGAGGACATTAAAACCTCAATCACAAGCTTGCAAAACTGTTTAAGTGAAAGTGAAGACAGACTTTCAGATCTTGAAGAGGCTGGTACAGCTACTGAAAAGGTAAGACAGGATCGCTTCAAAACAATGAGGATGAAGGAAAGAATAATCGATCAACTGCAAGATGAGGCAAAGATGAAAAATGTGAGACTAATAGGCATCAATGAGAAAGAAGGAGTCAACACAAATGACATTAAAAATTGTGGACAGAAGTAAGAGCACAAAACATCAAAAATATGAGGAAACAATCTGACATTCAGTTAACTGAAGCATACAGAACGCCAAGGAACCTCAACCCAATGAAAAAGACAGCGAGACATATAATAGTCAAAATTCCAGAAAGTCAGTGCAAGACTAATATACTGAAAGCCGCTAGAGAAAAGAAGCAGATCACATTCAAAGGAAAACCTATCAGAATTACGGCCGACTACTCTTCACAAACCATGCAGGCAAGAAGAGCAGGGAGCAGAGTACTTCAGGTCCTCTATGAAAACAAATTCCAGCCCAGACTACTATATCCTGCAAAACTCTATTTCAAGTTTGATGGAGAAG
>NW_004524693.1:4784748-4785381 GCF_000260255.1 Octodon degus
AAGAAAACAATTCAAGAATTAGAAAAGCAAAAAGCTGGTTCTTTGAAAGATTAAATAAAATCGATAAGCCCCTAGCTAAAATCATCAAAAATAGGAAAGAAAAAATTCAAATACAATCAATAAGGAATGAAAAGGGTGTAATTACCACAGACTCAGTGAAAATTCAGAAGATTATCAATAGCTACTTTGAGAATCTTTACTGTCACTGAAGAGAATACACAGAAGAAATGGACAGTTGCTAGAAAATTACACATTACCACAAGTGAATCAACCAGATATAACCACTCTTAATAGCACAATAGCAGCCAGTGAAATACGATATGTAATTAGAAACCTACCGTCAAAGAAAAGTCCAGGACCAGATGGATTCACAGCTGAATTCTTCAAGACATTTACAGAAGATGTAGTCCCTATTCTCCTCAAACTCTTCCATGAAATTGAAATGGAAGAAATCCTCCAAAAATCATTCCTGGAGGCAAGTACTATACTGACACCAAAAGCAGGGAAAGACTCAACCAAGAAAGAGAACTACAGGCGGATCTCCCTCATGAACATAGATGCCATAATCCTCAATAAAATCCTAGCAAATAGAATACAGCAAATCATCAAGAAGATCATACACCATGACCAGGT
>NW_004524693.1:4787127-4811139 GCF_000260255.1 Octodon degus
TGCCTATGTTTATAGCATCACTATTTGTGATAGCCAAATCTTGGAAACAACCAAGATGCCCATCACCTGAGGAATGGTTGAAAAAGTTGTGGTATTTGTACACAATGAAGTATTATTCAGGTGTTAAGAATGATAAACTCAAAGCCTTTATATTAAAATGGATGCCACTTGTACATATACTCATAAGTGAAATAAACCAGACACACATGTGTAAATATCGTATAGTCTCCCCAGTATTAGAACTGAAAAGAAGAAATACAAATAGAAAGATATAATACAAGTAAAAGGAAAGCAGGATCTCAAGGATATCACTAATCAAGAGAGGGAAAGAAGTGCTAGGAAACATGAATAAGTCAAGCCATACAGTTATATGTAGAAGATGAGCAATGCAATGATCCTGAGAATCTTCAGAAGATTTTTGAATCTAGCAGTTAATTGTAAAGATTCTCACCCTGATTAACTATACATACTGATACCTGTGAACTAAGCTACTGCACTGCAGATGGTAATTTGTAATAGTAGTTTCGTGCTTGGAGTGCCTGTCTTTCTCATCTACTGAGTATGAGCTGCTTGTCATGACATGCCAGTTGCTGCTCTGATGTCTCTCAAGTAGATGGTTGTTCAAGAAGAAGGGGGTGGTGAAGGAAAGGAAGAGACAAGTAAAAGAATATTTTGGGACTGTCCTGCTTCGAGGTTGTATATGGTGACATTTTTGGACTTATGTGCAAACATGAGAAGTATATAATTCTTTATGCCTATTTTTAAAATATATTCTAATTTTTAAATGTTTTTATCATATTTTGTAGCGACTTAAAGTTCAACATATCAATACTTGATGAAAAATACCTGTTCCATATTATGCCTAACATGTTTTATATGCAGACAGATAGTGAGGTTAAGCTTAACAACCTAAGTTTTTCGATAATAACAACAAGCTTGTCTTCTGGATAGTTAACAACCTAAGTATGCAGACAAAAATTAGAGAAAAAGGAAGGCTGCAATGAAAATCAACATTTTGGCCCTAGCCTTCTAAGGTCAATTAAGAGTCAGAATATATGAGAACATGTACTGCAACGTCATGTAAATCGGTAGTGTCCCAATTTTTCTGATCAAGGAGATTATGCGGCCAAACTTCAAAGTGATTGATGATGTAGAGTGGGCCTAAGGAGAGTCACATGGAGAGAAAACATTCTCTCAGGCTTTCACAGTGAGCACATTGGCCAAGCAGTGTCCGTGAGTCATCCACATGGCTGACACTGACAAAGGTTCTACAATCTGAGGTACAGGATCTCAGGATAAATCGTGAGGGGATTTCATTGACCTTATCAGACCCAAAAACTACAACTCTTGTTGCATAGGTCCTGTTTTACCTTGGTCTTAACCATCCAGCAGAAAAGTATAAAAATGAAATATAAGAAATAAAGCCATGCTGTTATGTTGAGCTGTGTGTGACTCAGGTCAACAATTTCTGACATTTCCAGTTAAGTGGAAGACCCAATAGTATTATGGGGTACTGGACTCTTTTAGAATATTTTGCTGAGTTTACATACCTATAATATTCAAATAACGGAACTTAACAAAAAAAGCATATACAGATGAATGTCCATTTTGTATCTGCATATTCAAAGTGGTTAGGATATGTAGTTACATTCTCTTAATGAATAGAATGATTTGTTCTAATGGTGTTTGCAAATAGGATCTCAAGTCTGCATATTTTATAGCAATTAACCACTAAGGAAAATGTATGCAGTGTGTTGATTATTAAAACAGTCCTACTGATTTGATTTTAAACTGTCTCATTGCTATTTGTTTATCAATAAATTTATGGAAAAAAAAGGTTCCATAAATCATAGCAGTCAGAGAGTGGAGGAGGGGAGATCATCAGGGAGGAATGAACTGATGTCTCTCTACAGCGCCCAAAGCCACAGTTCCATAAACCTCCCAGATGTATCCAGGAGCATGCTCTCCTAATGTGCTAAGGGTTTCTTCATGCATTGAAGATGACACATCAGAAGTAACAGTTGCATTGCCCAACCAATTAATGTACTAAAAATTGCAGACACTCGAGAAATCTAAAAGATAATTATTGAAAAATATATGTAATGTATAATTATTTTTATTTGAAACTAACAGAGACAAATGTAATGTACAGTGGCAAAAGTTTGTTGTGATCAAAGTATTTCTGATAGTTGCAGTAAATGGACAATGGAAACTTTTGTGGTGATAGGGATATCTCTACTGATTGTGATCATATAGGTATGCACACCTGCCAAAATTGATTAAATTGTACACATAAACAGGAATATTTCATTGTATATAATGATATCCCAAGACTTCCCAGAAGTTGCTGAGGGGTTGTCACTCAAGTTTCTGAAGACAGGTCTATGAACGTTGTCACTCTACCTCTCCCTCTCCCAAGTGTCTCAGCCTATGCATCAGGGCTCGTCCAGTTGTGCCTAGTGTGTCTTAATGAATAGTCCAGTATACAAATTTCTCTTTCCTCCCTCAAAATTCAGCCAACATGGTGTTTTTTGTCTAAAGAGTATTTTACTAAAAGATTGATAATGAGGAAGGGAAGTCACATCTTAAGAGAGGAAACAATGAAAATGAAATGTCAGACAGAATGTCCGTGGTATTCATTATGTGCCCCTGAAGGCAGTGACTCATTGTATCTTCACTGTGTTGTAGCCTGCTTGCATGTAGCCGGACTTAGGATCTTTTCTGTCCCTAACTCAAGGACTCAAGATTCTGACAAGGACTGCCCATGGGAAAAGCAGCAAGTCCTGTTATATTGTAAAATAAAAAATACAAAATCTCAAATAAAAAACATGTTGCAGATTCTCAGGATTCTTGCCTTGCCCATCTTGTGTGTATAAATGTGTGGCTTTGTCCCTGTCATCTTTCCCATCTTGTCTCCATGCCCTCCCTCATTGTCCAACACTCGAGTTCTCACTTTCCTTTGAATTGTTTTCTATCTTTCTATTTGTATTTCTTCTTTTCATTTCTTATACTAGGGAGACTCTACAATATTTACATATGTGGGTCTGGGTTATTTCACTTATGAGTATATCTTCATGTGGCATCCACTTAAATATGAAGGCTTTGAGTTTATCAGTCTTTATAGCTGAGTAATACTCCATTGTATAAAAATACCACATCTTTTTCATCCATTCCTCAGGTGATGGGCATCTTTGTTGTTTCCAAGATTTGACTATCATAAATTAGTACTCTGCATTTAACAGCTGTCCTTTTAGGTGATTCTAGTGAACTTTATCTGTGTGAAAAAAAATTGCCACTTTTTTAATTCTAGTTGAGCAACTTGAAAGTTCAGTTAGCTTTCCAGCCAACCAAATTTCTGTATTCAAGTCTTAATCATTTATAAATTTTACTGTGGCTTCAAAGGAGAAATTGATTCTGAAATCTATGGGTTTTGATTGATGGTTTTTAACACTGTTTGGATTTTAATTGTGATGCAGAAGTTACGGCAACATATTTAATTTTGTAATACATTATTTCCACTCTGGTTGATAAGTTGAATGAAGCTCATATTCCCCCTCCCAAAGAAATAGAATTGTGGAACTGAGGATATGGCTCAGTGGTAGAACACTTGCCAAGTGTGTGAGAGGTCCTGCTTTTGATGCCTGACACCACCAATAATAAACAAAGAAAGAACAAAAATATCAGTGATCTGCAACATACAATGCTGGCAATTAGGGCCTAATAATCCAGGACAACTTTGAACTGTTAATCTACAAGTTCATTTTAAATGAAGGAGCATGTTCCTTTCTTGCATCAATTTGGGTTAATAACTGGATTTTTAGTAAGAAAATTCCTTATTTTGCCTTCAGGGTAGAATACTGTGGCATGAAATGAATTTGGGAAGCAAGAGACAGTCAAAAAATATAAGTTCTGCCATGTACATTAAAGCATGCCCCCTAACCACTTTTGCACTGAAGATTGAACATAGGGAGCACTGAACTACATCCCAAAATCCCATTCTCTTTTAACTTCGGTAACAAAATCTTTATATGTTGCTCAGGATTGGCTTCAAACTTAAAATCCTTCTGAATTAGCCTCCCAGAAGGCTGAAATTAAGCTATGAGCTACCATATTCAGTTTAGCATGAGTTTCTTTATTTAAATTTGCTCTGGGGAGGGTAAACTGAAGAATTTGTGCATTTAATGAAGATTTTGGAGACCATTTTCACTTTCATTTCTGCAATTATGATTACTTCTCAAAAGGAAGCAAGCTAATCACTTGGTTGTGTGTTAAAATAAGAGAAAGCTGTTGTGCATATTACAATAATCGCCAATTAATGTTAACATAAGGGCTGCAACTCGATAATGCTCTCATTTCTCTTCTTTACACACAGCCTAGGGTAATTATATGAGCTTAAAATTGGTCTATTTGCAGTCAGTATGGTTTCTATGTAGATAAGCTATTAGATATCAAAGAACAAAAGAAAATAAAAAAAGAATTGCTGTCAAATGACTCTCGGTTTTGATTTTATCATTAAGTAAATTTAAAGTAATCATAATGATGATAAATTCAGGTTCTGCCAACAACCTACAATTTTTCTGAGTTCTACCAAGTATAATCGTTAGTTTCCCAGACGATATAAATCAAAGTTAGGTGTAAAAGTTACATTTTAGGCAGTATTAGTCTCAAATTCCTCATCTGATTTTCATCTTCCCATCCACTGTTATTTATTGAGCATCTACTATGTATTAAGCACTATTTTTGGTGGCTATAATAAAACAATAAAATAAGCATTAAATCCTGGTCCTGATGAATCTTACCTATTCCTTTATTATTTGTTTTATTAAGCAAACTTCAACAATCACACATCCTGATTTTGCTTACATGAGAATTGGATAACTGGGAAGAAAATAAATCTTCAAGAATTTTTCCTTCCCCTTTTTCCTTATTAGTTTTCCTGCTAGAAAATATATCCATAGAAATCTTTTTGTGGCCTGGTTTTCCTCATCATTAAGACCTTTCCTCAATCTTCTGTGGTCCAGTTGACTGTGTAATTCCTTATCACCAGAACAGGATAAATTCTCTACTTCCCAAAAGTTTTTCTTTTTTGTTTTGTTTTCAGTAAGGTAAAAGGGAGGCTTTGTCTCACCTTTATTTGAAGATTCATCAACTTATCATTTCTGAACTTCTCTTGAGCATTTTCTAAGTCTATGTTAGCATATTCTCTAACATACAAGATTTCTGATAACATCAATTGCCATCCCAGCACTACCAAAGTGAGTCCTTGCTTCCACCTTTAGAAGAAACACTGGACAGTAATGCATAACTAAATATTCCCCCTTTTAAAATTTTAATGGTGGGGTCAGGGAGATGGCTCAGTGGCATAAGTGCTTCCCTGGCAAGTGCAAGGGGTCTGAGTTTAATCCCCAGTTCTGAAAAAAAAGAAAAAGAAAAGAAAGAAAGAAGAAAGAAAGAAAGAAAGAAAGAAAGAAAGAAAGAAAGAAAGAAAGAAAGAAAGAAAAGAAAATCTTCATGGTATTCTTATCTCCAAATAGCTTTAAAACCTACAATGCATAGAAAAGAATATTTTCCTCTCTTTTCCCAGGAAACAGCATATTTGTTATGCTTTCAGAAAATAACAACATTGAACTCAATAAGAAAGAAATTATGAATGCAATACAATTTATGGTGGCATCATAAAAATTAAATACTTAAGAATTTGTCTAACCAAGAAAATGAAAGATCTTTCACTTAGAAAAGTACAGAACTCAGAAAAGAATTTGAATACACCAGCAAAAAAATGGGAAGAGTTTTTGTGCACCATGATAAGCATAACCAATATTGTCAAAATGGCTCTTCTCACAAAAGCACTATACAGATTCAGTGCATTATCAATCAAAATATCAAAACTGTATTTCACAGACCTAGAGAAAACAATCTTAAAACTATATGGAATCATATGATAACAACAGGAACACCATGCCTGCCATATATTACAAAATTATAGGTATTTTGCCATACACTTTTTAGTTTTCATGATTATACTGCATGACTATTTTGATAGTAATCTATCCGTCATCATATATATATATATATATATATATATATATATATATATATATATGTAAGTCCTTCACTGAAAGATAGTAGGAACAGTAACAGTAGGAGGACACTGTCTTTCTCATCAAAAATATAATGTACGGCAATAATCAGCATCTCTACAAAGCACAAATGATGATTTAACCTGTCAGAAGCTATGCAAAGAGATTTTTGACAAGACTGAAATTTGTTTGGGGAGAATGATTTCTATTGTTTATATTGAAATTGTCTGTTATATTCTATTCCATAATGCCATGAAATTCATTTGGTCATTGAAATTCTTTTTTTAAACCTAAGAGTCTGAAATCATTCCAAAAAAAGAAATTTTATAATTTTTAAGATTCAATTGTATTGGGTTTTACCAACTTTAGAGAATCTTTACAATGTCTTCATTGTCAACAAAGAAAAAATGATAATTGAGAAACAAAGATAATACCAAGAGTGGCAAAACATATCTTGTAAAACAATGTAAAAGCAGCAGATATCAAAATATCAGGGTTTCCACAATAGTACAAAGCAACAGTGATGAAAATGACATTGTACTAGGAAAAAATATTTATAGACCAATCAAACAGAATAGAGGATACAGAAACATCCTCAGATACATTCATCAATTTCACCTTTGCAAAGGACCCACAGCATATTGAAAGAAATATTACCTATTGAACAAATTGTGCTAGGAAACCTGGATATATTTTTGAAGAACATTACAGCAGGACACATATCTCTTCCATGTACTAAAATAAACACAAAATGAATCAATGATTTATACATTAAAAGAGAAACACTAAACCTACTGGAAGACAACATAGGTAAAACACTTGGAGTCATTGGTGTAGGAATGATTTTAAATTTTAAAAACAATTAAAAAATAAGAATCCAAGAATCATAAAACAGAAATTACATCAAATTAAAAGGCTTCTGAACAACAAATAAATCATTTAAGAGAGTGAATAGGCAAAGTACAGTATGGGAAACATTTGTGTGGTATTCCTCAGAGAGAGGAGTACTTAGTGACTTTGCTGTGACTGAGACAAAATATCTAGCATCCAAAGTTAAAGGAGGCAAGGTACATTTTGACTCTGTTTTTAGTGTTTTTAGTCCATATTTATGTGGCTTCGAGGCAGGATAGTATGGCAGAGTGACATCAAGGAGCAGAAAGAGTTCATTATGGGAAAAAAGGAACAAAAAGAGCAAATGTCAAACAACAAACAGTGACAGTTGCAGTCCTTTTTATGTTTCTTATATTTTACAAATGATATATGCCCTTATGGTTATATACCTCATACCCTTAATCCTAGCATCACACTATAAATAAATACCAGTATCACATCCTTGATCACAGTAGCAGACACACTACTTCCAACCATATTTAAAAGAAATAGTCCTACCTGTCCTTGTGAGTCTTTGATGGGGGTGCATCTGTATATAGCCCACAAAATTACACCCATGCCTCCTCAAAGTCTCATGCACATACCTTTAGGCAGAAAAAGTATTTAGTCAATCTCTAAGCTGTAGCATTGTTGAAAGTCCAAGCCCAAAATATCCACTGAGATTTAAGGCAAACACTATTTTTGTACCAAGGATTGAACTCAGGGCCTCGTGCTTGAGCTATCTCCACAGCGAAGGCAAACTCTTAGCTCTGAACCTCTGTACAAATGAAAGGAAAGTGAAACAATTTTAACCATTGGTACAAGATAGACATTTCCACTCAAAATGGTACAAAAAGTAGGATAAAAAGAAATAAAATTAAAGGAAGATCAAAATCTTGCATCAAAATCTGAATGGATGTCTTTCTGACCTCATAAATCTTCCATTATGCATGTACCTAAGTCTGGCACCATACAGATGATAGCAAAGTCTGCTTACAATTTTGAAGCTAAAAACAGTAATTTTTATATATTCTAGATAAAAGACCATTGTCTGAGTGATTATTGGTTAGGATTTTTTCCAATTTTGTGGGTCGTTTTTTCATTCTGTGATTTCCTTTGAAGTGCAGAAACTTCTCCATACAAGGAGGTCCCAGTTGTTGATTCTTTGAAGTATTTCCTGTGAAGTTTGATTGTTGTGCATGAACTCTCTGCCTAACCCTACATCTTCAAGATTTCCACCTACTTTCCCTTCCAAGAGATGTTGTGTTTCTGTTTTATAGTTTACATATTTAATCTATTTTGACTTTACTTTAGTGTATGGTGATAGACCCAGGTCTAGATTTAGTTTTCAGTATGCAAAGATCCAGTTTTTCCAGCACCATTTAAGTTTAAAGATCCAATTCAAAGATGGGTATCTGAGATGAACACACACTTCCCAGAAGAAGAAACACAAGAGGCAAATAAATGCATGAAAAAATGCTCCACATCACTGGCCCTTAGAGGAATGCAAACTAAAAAAAGCATTGAGATACCATCTCATTCCAGAAAGAATGTCTATCATAAAGAAATCAACCAACAACAAATGTTGGAGAGGCTTTGGGGAAAAAGGAACCCTTCTCCACTGCTGGTGGGAATGTATACTTGTACAACCACAATGGAAATCAGTGTGGAGACTCCTAAAAATACTAAGAATGAAAATGCCATTCAATCCAGTTACTCCTCTTCCAGATATTTTTTTCAAAATAACTGAAAACGTCATCCCACAATGGTATATGTACACCCATGTTTACAGCACAATTTGTCACAGCCAAATATTGGAAACAAGCAAAATGCCTATCACCTGAGTAAAGGATGAAAAAGATGTGGTATTTTTATACAATAGAGTATTACTAAGCTGTAAAGAAAGACAAATCCAAAGCCTTCATAGATAAGTGTAAGCAACTAGAGACTATACTCATAAGTGAAATAAATCAAACCCACATCTGTAAATATTGCGTTGTCTCCTTATTGTAAAAATGTGAAAGAAAAATAAAACCTGAAAGATATAACAGATATAGTGAAATGGAAAGAAACTGAATTTAGGGATTAAACAATGAAGATGAGAGAAAGGAGAAAAATCGCAGGGGGAAAATGCAAGTATACCCACAGGATGGCTGAAGTGATTGTACTAAAAATGTCCATCACTGTTTTGAAAATAGCAGTAAATGTGCAGAATTTTCACATTGACTAAGTGTGTGTGGTGATATCTGTTATCTAAGCAACTACATCAAGGGCAGGAATGTGTAATGCAAAACACATGTTTCAATACCTATATCTTGCTCTTCTAAATATGTACCATTTTAATTTCATGTCAATTAATACTACATTCTCTTCAAAATAAATTTCTACAAAATATAAAAAAGGGAGACATGAACGAAAATTTGTTTTCTTGAAAGCAAGATGAAATATGAAATTGTACGTCCAATCTTACATAACTATATCTGTTAATCTAAGCAACACCTTTGCTGATAAAAATAGATAATATAGCAACCTTTGTTAACCAGCTATTCTTATTCTGAAAATCGGTAGTATGTTAATTGTCACATGCTACCCTGTTTCAGTCTTTGTTTCTGATGTTTTGCTCTTGGCTTTGTTTTTACTTTACTTTCCTTTTCTTATTTAGTACAGGGTCTACAGGGTCTCACTACACAGATAGGCCTCATAGTGATACTCCTGTTTTCAGATTCCCAATCACTGGAATTACAGGAGTGCACCACCACAATCAGTCTCAATTGACATCTCAGCACACCCCAGGTCTGAAGCTGGCATGGCATGCCTGGGATCAAACCCTAGTTGCTAGGTTCTACCTAATCAGGCACATTAGTCCTCTGAGCTATGTGTCCAGTCCTTACTTTTCAAAATAAAATAAAATAAAATTTTAAATAAAAGAAAAATTTTAAAAAGAGTGGAGTACTACTTGTTCTTCTGTTGTCCTGATGCCATCTTTTCTGTTGTCTTCTTCTGAAATACTTGGATTTTTACTGCTGATACTTCTAGTGACCAATTTCACCTCTATTCCATCTATGCAGGCTGTAACTTTGTTGAAGCTTCCTACCTGGCCAAATTCAAAACATTTTAAATCATTGTACAGGGCTCTCTTCTGTTGATTCTCAACTTAAATTTGTCTAAATCTTCCCCCAACTGTAGCCATGCCATGACCTTAACATTAGACTGCCTTGAAATATCTTCTGTAAGATTAATGAGCCTATTACACTATGTCACAGGCAAAGTCTCTAGACATGAGTAAAATGCAGAAAAACTTCCTGCCAAGGATAACACTCATCATCGGCAGTGGAAAGGTCAATGAAATTCTTCCCGGGAGAAACACCCTGAATTTGGTTTTTACTGGCATCATTCCTATCAATAGTCTTGTCTTCTAAACTCTGACCAGAATCATCTATCAAATACAGCCTCAGACATTCCAGGGGTGCTTCTTTAGCAGGCATATCCAAATTTACTAGTCTTTCTACAACCAGGTCTAAGGGCTGCTAAACTACATGGGGTACAGTCACAGATATAACACCACTTTTTGGTATCAAATTATGTCTCAGTCACTTTTCTTGTTGCTGAGACAAAATATACAAACCCAAAGTCAAACAAACAAATGTTTAGTTTGACTCATGTTTTGTAGAGATGTTAGTCTATAACCAATTCACTCCAACGTAGGTGACACGGCAGAGGGACATCAGAAAAGAGAAATAGTTCATAGCAGGGAGAAGGAAGCAGCAAATCACCAAGCAGCAATGAGAAATTACAGTCTACACCTGCCTCTTATATTTCATCCAGGCTATCTGCCATTAGCTGGGTAGCATTCATACACTTAACCCTAGCATCACACAATGAATCAATCCCAGCATCTCAACCAAACGGCACACAATCTATATCCAGCCACCTCCAAAAATCCCCATCTATGATTATATGAAGCTTTGGAAGAATATTTGGATGCAAACTATAAGAAACAATTAATGTCTACAACATGTAAAGAACCCAAAAAATTTAGGCAACCTAACATGAAAGCTCCAATCAAGAAATGGGTAACTAAAATGACTGTTTGCAAAAGAATTACAATATCTAACAAATATATGAAAAAAATTTCAACATTTCTTATCATTAGGGGAATGCAAATTAAAAGAACCCTAAGTTCCATCTTACAATTGAAAGAATGGCAGTCATTAAAATGTCAAAGAACAACATACTATGATATGAAAAAGGAACACTCTTGCATTGTTTGTGAGACTATAAAACAATACACAGAGTATAAAAATAGGTATGGAGATTTCACAAAGAACTAATATTAGAAATTTCATATGAGCCAGGTCTTTGCCTTCTAGATGTTTTCCCAAAAGAGAAAAGACATCATATTATAATTACACGTGCACACCAATGTTTGTAGCAATACAATTAGTAATAGTTAAATCCTAGAAGCAGCTTGTTTACCCATTAACATCTGAGTGGATAAACACATTGTGATATCTATAAATAATGTAATACTAATTGGGTAAAAAGATAAATACAAGATATTTGTAGAAAAATAGATGCATCTAGAAAATGCAATATTAAGTGAAATAAATCACTCACACAAGCATAGTATATGGTATATCTTATTTGAATAAGGTGAATTACAAAGAAATAAAATAGGATGAGTAAAAGAAAACAAGAAGATAGACCTCTTATAAGTGAAAAGTGGTTCCAGAGATTGAGGGTAATGAGAGAGGAGGAAGAGAAGGGGAAGTAAGTAGAATTAAGATACATCATGTACAGGAAACTAATAATCTCAATAAATATAAATATTGTATATCATAAACATGAGCTAAAATGATTAATAACAAGAATGAAAATGTAGAGTAGCCAGATAGTTCAATGGATTAAAGTACTTTCTCAGGCAGACACAGGGACAGGGTTTTGATCCAAGGCATGCCATGCTGGCCCTGCCCCTGGGGCACACTGAGAGGACGGTTGAAACTGGGTGTGGTGGTGTGTGCCTGTAATCCCAGTGCTTGGGAGGCTGAAAATTTGAGGATCACTACAAGTCGGATCTGTGTAGTGAGACTCTGTAGAACCTGTATTAATATATATAAAAAAGAATGAAATGTAGAAAGGAGATTTAGAGGTGGTGAGATGCAGGTGAGCAAAAAGGGACTAAAAACAGAAACAAGCGATGTCCTATATGTATAGTCTACCCACTCTCCACCATGAATATAAACATTATGCACTGCAAACATTCACTAATAAAATAAAAAGTATGTGAAATGGCAAAAGTCTATGGGCATTTCCCAAAACTTCAGTTGTTAACGCATTCCCTTAATTTTTTTTAAGTGACAGGTCAATCAATCTTGTGGGACTAGCCATACATTAATTGCCTAGATTTACCAAATTAGCTGATGTGAGATAGAACTTCATGTTCCTTGACCTTTTGTATTTTTAGTTTTGTGATTCACATATTTATGTCCTATTGTCTGATTCCATTATTACTTCCTTTCTCATTGGCTGGAAAATGGCACAGATGATTTCTTTAACACTTAAAACTACCGTCTACAAGGTCACCACCATTTTGCTTGTCACTAAATTCAATGAACATTCTTTAATACTTTCTTACTCATACTCTCAGCAAGCTAGATAGAGTGAATCACTTCATTTCTTGAATACTGTGTAACTTCAGATTCCATAATACAACACTACTGCACCCTTGTTCACTCCTACACCCCTGGCCATCCTTTATATGATTCGAAGATTTTTCTTCCACTGGACATTTATTAAGAGATAGAATTATGTGTCACAGTTCTAACCTAAGTTCTCTTTTCTTATTGCAGCATTCACTCAATCTGTAGGCTCTTGCGATACAGACATGTTACCATTTATCTGCTAATTATTCCCAAATCTCTATCTATATCTACTCTTCCTCCTAAGTTTCTGTTTCATGTAACAAAATGGTTTCCATAAATTTATTTTTTAAGGCTGAGCATGATGACACCAGTCTGCTACCAGAAGTCAGGAGGCCAAGGCAGGAGAATTACTGTGAATTTGAAGCTAGATTGGCTACAGAGTTATTCCAAAGTTAGCTTGGAATGCACAGCAATAACATGTCACATAAAAGCAAAATAAACAGAAATTTTAATTGTCATTTCTTTAAACATCTATAACTCAACATGCCTTGGATATTGTTCATTAATTTACTTTTTTAAGGATATGCAATATTTTCAGTTATATTATTAGATATTTGTAGTACATAATATTTGCATTTACTGTAGGATTTGGTATATGTACTTATCACATTTCAAGCACCTTCTTTCACTCCTTCCCCTGCCCTTTTTATTTTTTCAGTATGAGATTCATTTATTTATCTTATATGAACATATTAATTTAATTATCCAGGCAGAACCCCCGGTGGTCCAGCAAGGCTCTAGTGGGGTTGCACACAACAAGCAGGTGGGTCCATTATAGTGGAAAATTCTGAAGCAACAGTCACAATATGAGTCAACAGTTGACATTCTATAGGAACCAGCATTGTGCTTTGGCAAACGGATGCACAAAATGGAACCCTTTTTATCAAAGGGATCCAAGAAACTCCAGCTACAGAATAGCATTCTCAGCTGCCAAGTTCAGCCACAAACACAAAGCCCAATGCAAACTTCACTGGAGTCCACAATATATTTCTGGATCTAACTTGGACCTACCACAGCTGTACACACTAGAGGAATTTTACTGTATTTGTCTTACTCAGTTTCTTTGACTGGTTTTCTTTTCTCTTTCTGTGATGCAGTTTTAATTTGTTTTGCTGCATTTTTACTATTGTTCTCACAACTTAGAATTCTTACATTTCTTTTTGTTTTCCTCTATTTGTCTACCTCTTTCCTCAATTATATCACTTGAATTTATGATACTTACATGTGAATAAACATTGTCCCTTCTCTTTCTGGTTCACATCAATGCTTCTTTCCTTTGTCCTCCATTCTTTCTTTTCTTTGTTGTCTGAAAAAGGAGGTCAAAGAATAGAAAGAAAAGAAAAGATATCCCTTGCTTAAGGATAGAAAGAACCAGTGTAGCAAAAATGTACATTTTTCCAAAACTTTCATAAACATTTGATGCAATCCCAATCAAAATACCATTAGCATACCTCACAGAACTAAAGAAAATAGGCCTAAAATGCATTTGAAATGGAAGTTACCTAAGAAAGCAAAATTAATTATGGAAAATAAAAGCACTTCAGAGAGTATCACAATTCCTGCCTTCAAATTATACTGCAGAAGTACTGTGATAAAATCAGCATGTTACTGGCCAAAAAACAAACTTAAGTATCAGTGGAAACAATTACAAAATGCAGGCATACATCCAAACACATTCAGCTACATTTTGTTTGACAAAGGGACACAATATATTCACTAAAATAAAGGTAGCCTCTTTAATAAATGGTCGTGGAAAAACTGGCTTTCTTCATCCTGAAGACAAACATTAGACTAATGTAAATCACCACACACTAAACTAAAATCAAAATTGATCAAAGATCTAAATATTAAGATAAGAAAAACTAAATCTACTGGAAGAGAAAATAGAAATCTTGAAGACATATATGTAAAGAGATTTCATGAAAAAATTCAGATTATATGATAAATACTATTAAGAATCATGTTATTTAAAAGCTTTAGCAAAACAAAAAAATCAGTAACAGAAAGCAAAAGAACTTCAGCCAGTTGTCCCTCAGACAGAGGACTTATATCTAGAACATGTAAAGAGTTAAAAAAAATCAGAACCCTCAAATTCAAATACTCAATTCAAAAATGTGGATCTGAGATAAATATACATGCCTCAGATAAAGAAATGCAAATTGCAATAAATATATAAAAGAATTTCAAAGTTATTGGACATTTCAGAGATGTAAATTAAAACACTGAGATTCTATCTCGCTGCTAAAAGAATGGGCATCATCAAGAAATCAAGCAATATCGAATGCTAGATTGGCTTTGTAGAAAAGGAACTCTTCTCCACTGTTGGTGATAAAGTAGAATGTTGCAATCCCTATTGGAAATCTGTGGAAAGTCCCCCCAAAACTGTGATTAAAGACCTCTTTTAACACAGCTGTTCCACATCTGGATATCTTCTGGAAGATTTAAAAATATCAAACAACAATGATATATATGCACCCATGTTTGTAGCAGCACAATTTGTAATAGGTAAATATTAGAAAGAACCCAAATCCCCATAATCTAAGAAATGTATAAAAATGATGTGGTCTTTTATTGCACTGGAGAACAACTCAGTCATAAAGAAGAATAAACTTGAGACAGTAATAGGTAAATCGATGCAACTTGAGAAAATAATCTTAACTGAAATAAATCAGATTCACATGTGTAAACATCATATTGTCTTCCTGATGAGAGAAACTTAAAGAGTAAATAAGGACCACAATACACAATAGATATTGTGAAATAAAAAAAAATTGTTCAAAAGGAAAAAGGAACTTCGGTGGTGGAAAGGAGAAAACAAAGATAAAAGGAAATATGTGAAATAGTTACGCTACTAGTTTCTGTCAATTCATTGAAAAGAAATATGTGTTAATATATGTTGGAGAAATTTTATGTTCATATCTGGTTTTTCTAATAATTACTTTGAAATAATAATACACAAAGTATTAACTATTGTTATTCTCGTATTATTTTCTTATAAAATTTTGCTTTTATTTTTTCAATAAAATAAAATAATCACGTGTGAAGAACAAAAATCTAATTAGCCAAAAATATATGAAATATGTAATACAGGGCCAGTCAAATCACTTAGCAGATTAAATTACATGCAAGCAGGCACAGGGGCCAGGGGTTTGATTCCCAGGCCTGCTGTGCCAGCCCCACCATGGGGCGCTCGCTGAGGGGGCAATTGAGACTGGGCATGGTGGCGCGCACCTGTAATTCCAGCTCTTGGGAGGCTGTAAACAGGAGACTCACTACAAGTCCGATCTAGTAGTGAAACTCTAAACACCCTGAAGACCCTTACCTAAAATACAGAAAATCAAACAGATAAATAGACAAATAAATGAAATATATAATACAACTGTACTAAAGTAAGGTACACTTTTATAAATACTGCCCTCACTGTATTACATCCTTTCTCTTTCACTTTTTCCTAGTACCTATCTTATATTTCATATTTTGTAAGTACATTATATATTGAGGTTTAAATATGAGAAACTTTGTAATATTTAAATTTGTGTGTCTGAGTTACTTCACTCAACATTATGATGTTAAGGTACCGCCATTTGCCTACAAATTACTCAATTTTTCTTCTTTATAATGGGAGTAGCATTTTATGTGTGCAAGTACCACATTTTAATCCATTCATCTGGTTTTTTGTGATCATCTGAAGCTCCACCAAATGACTCTTAGAATTAATAACCAAATCTAGTAGCATGCGGCATACAGATTTAACACTCACAGGTCAGTAGCACTCCTCCACATGAATAACAAACACATTGAGAAAGAAATCAGGGAAATAACACCTTTTATACTAGCAAAGAGAAAATTTTTTTTTCGGAACCAGGGATTGAACTCAGACCCTTGCACTTGCCTGGGAAGTGCTTATTCATTTGAGTCATCTCCCCAGCCCAAGAGAAATATTTACAGAAGACTTGACAGTTATAAACTGGAAATCAGAATTGTCAATTAGGGAGAAGTCAAGAAAATATGTGTGTATACATTTATGTGTGAAGTATTTATAAATAAGAAGAGTGTCTTATATTAATTAAAGACCATAATTCAAAAATTAATAAGTGATGTACATTAACTATAAATTCAATTTTCAGATTAAGCAAAGAGAATTCTCCTGTTAAACTCCAGAGTTTTAACTAAAGGGAAAAATAGCTGGCAGATATTTATCATTTGTTATTAAATTATCCAGAAATTAAAAACCTGAGATTTATTGCCAAATGGCTTTTAAGCACACCTGAAGGAGACACATCCAAGTACATGGCTACAGAATCCATCTGGCAATGTGACTGTTTTTTTAATGGGTTTTTTAGTTCATTTCTGCACACAGGTGGATAAAAAGCCACTTGCCCTTTCCTCTCTATAACATTTCTTAACAACTGGAAAAGAGTGAAAAAGTATAGTACAGTGCTATTGTGAGTTGTCAAAAGAAAAAGCTGAGATTTAAAGTGTTCTGCTAATTCCTTTTTCAAAAGTACTTTTTAATTACACTTTTTAAGAAATAATTTTTGCATTTGTTTTGGATTTTTTTTTTAGAATCACCTCTAGTTTCTGAAATTTTACCTATACTTTGTTTTGTTTGTTTGATTGTTTCTTTTCTTTTCATTTTTTTTAGAAATGTTCTTGCTACATACATAGTTCAGGTTGATCTTCAACTCACTGTGTAGCCCTAGGCTGGTCTTGAACTCTTAGCAATTGTCATGCCTCAACCTCCAAAGTGCTGGAATTACAGGTGTGCACCATGAAACTACCTACTTACACTTGACTTTCCTAAACCTACTTGTAATGGAAGAAACTTTTTAACTTATATAATTCTTATGGAGATGAGCTTGATTTACTTTTTTTGTGTTAAGATTTTTTTTCTGTTTAATTAAAGCCAAAGAGTATATTTGACTCTTACATTTTAAAAACACATTCAAAAGCAAAATTGGATCAGTTACAATCAAGCACATTCAACTACCCTTTTCTTCATAAGAGAAAAAATGAGACACTGAGATGCTAAGTGTCTTGATTAAGTTCAAATATCAATTTGAACAACCAGAGTAAGCACCAGAATTTTGCTTCATGTGCCAGTAGCTCCAGCACTCTGGAAGGATGAGGCAGGAGATTCTCAAGATTGAGCTGAGCCTGGGCGACCTATTTAGTGAGGGAGAGCTTATCTCAAAATAAAATACATTGGGCATCTTTTTCAGTGTCAAAAATAATTACTGACATGTTCAGTACTAATGAAGCACACTCTATGGCTAGTTTCCATTTATGGATACAGAACTCACAGCTATGGAAGGCTGATTATACTAACTACTACAGAAGACAAGTTCAGAATGCAATGAGAATATACATATCATGAAAACATCATAAGGCAGGAACACTGAAAACATGACCTAAAAGACAATAAGCATTTAGATATCCAAGAAGAGAGAAGGATGGAAGGGAAAGACAGAACAATCTGAGCAGAAGAGCCAATGTGTGTAAAAGCAGTGACACATAAAGCAAGCATAATACCATCCAAGAATTGAAAGGAGATGAATGGCTCTCAGTCAGAGAGTACAGCAAAGTACTGTATTAACCACTACAGAAACATTTTTACTGTTACTATTTCTTAACATAATCTTGAGTTAGTCTAATGTAATCATATAAACATGAATAAAATTAGAGAAGTTTATGCTTCTAGGATTGCCCACGTGGCAGGAATTCTGCTACATAAATGAGTTAATAACACTCAACTCAGGCAATACACCAAGTCAAAATGCCTTTCTCTCAAGCCAATCTAGTTGCTACAGTTGGATCTTAAATGTCCCTGAAATGCCTCTATGTGGTGCTATTGAACAGTAGTGGAACCCCTCAAGGTGGGGCCTAGTAGGAGATGTTTAAGTCCTTAGAGGTGTGCCTTTGAAGGGGACTGAGAGACTGCAGTCTCTTACTTTTTTCACTTCCTGGACGTGATGTGAGCAGCTTTTCTCTGCTACTCTCCCCACCATGATATCCTGCATTGCTACAGTTCCAAAAGCAATAAGGCCAATTAGTCATAGACTGAAATTTCTGCCTGTGAATCAAAATAAACCTTTTCTCACTGTCAGTTGATTCTCTCATGTATTGCTTGAGAGTATTCATGACTCATGTTAAAAATTTAACATACCAATCAATTGAGGTATCAGCTCTATGTATCTGAAAAGTACCTATGCAGGATGTGCTTTTTGTCATGAAGCTACAATTATAAAAATTCTTTCACTTGTCCTTCTTAATCCAGATACATCTTCAACATGAGAATCAATGACCTATTTTTTTAACTTCATGAAATTTGTTTTTCCAACTACTAATTTGTCTTTTTTTTGTTTGTCTGTTTCACTTCAGCAGAGCAAATAGAAATATCAAGAGCAATGTACATGTTTTCTCCTCACTAATTAACCCCTGGAAACACTATTGCAATCCTTTTGCCTAACAATATGTTCTCTGAGGCCCAATAACAACATATGAGTCTGGCTGTGCCACCAACTCCTTATCCTTGAAGTGCTTGATGAATTTCAGTTTTTATCAGTGGCTTCTGTTTCTTTGGGAGCCTCATCATCAGTCAGCTTCTGATTATCTGAAAAAAACCAGTTCTGTGCTTTGCTAATTGCTGCACCAAAAAGTCATTATGGTATAAAACACAGCTCAGGCATCCACTTGTTTATCTACACTGCTGGCCCCACACTTCATTTTCTTTGTTTATTTAGAAGTTTAAATGTTCACTCAAGACTCTCTTAATCTATCTTCAGTGCACTAGATAGTTGAAAAGCCTGTGAAAAGGAAAAATACATTTTTCTGTTTCATTTCCCACCATAACAAAACAAAGATTAATAAAATTTATTGCTGAAGGGCACTGTGGTAGTTATTCCTTCTCCTTTCATCTAAGCCCCAATTCCCCCTATTCCTCCTACATCCTTGCTCACATCAAATGATCTACTTTCTTAAATTGAAATGCCCCTAAAATGTTCTGTCTAATCTGTCCTTAACATGATTTTTATTTCTCTAGTTATTCTTCTCCTGCCCTATGAATCAAAGAAATAGATACCACTTTACCTTTCCCCTGCTAAAATACCTCTGATTCTAAATTAAAATTCTTTAGATCTTCCATTAGTCATTGCTAATAATGATAGTGATGAGTTGGATCATAATATGTAGCATTTTTATATGTGCAATACTGTATGAATTTTATTGCCATGATAGCCATATATGATAAGCACCATTTTTATCCTGAATTTACAAATGTGGAAAGGGTGATACGTATAAATATGTGCATTTAAGTCACTCATACATTTTTCCTTGTATTTTGGTACTGTTTGGATTGTTTGCAATAAACTACTTAAAACTTTCTTTTCTCACTGTGTGTGTGTTTGTGTGTGTGTGTGTGTGTATGTGTGTGTGTGTATGTGTCTGTCATACTGGGGATGAAACTCAGGGTCTTGAGCATGCTGGACATGTATTTTACCACTGAGCTATACTCCAGCCTTTCTTACTGTTTTTTACTTTGAGATAGTGTCTCGCTAAATAACCCAGGCTGGCTTTGAACTTGTGATCATCCTATCTCAGCTGCCTGAGTACCTAAGATTACAAGTGAGCACCACTGCACCTGCCTAACTGTACAAAATCAAGCATTTTTTAATGGAAGGAATACTGTGAGTGGTCACCAGGGCAGTTTTTCTTCAGTCTTAGACTCTTTTTCTGCTACAGTTACAAAACAGGCCATCCATGTACCAAAAACCAAATATAAGTACCTGAAATATGTAATGCATTGTAAGGAATGATTTTTCTCATCACTGGCTTTCTTAAGGGTTTCAAAGTAATGGAATTAAATCTCATGCTATTACACAAGATCAAACTTCTAGCTTGTTCTCAGACTTGCTTTGTTTCACCTGCTCTAAGGTCAACTAAGGCTTTGACAGCACATATGAGTATATAATAGTAGATATAAAGTGCCATTTGTAGGCCGGCCAAATAGCTCAGTGGATTAAGCTCCTGCAAGCAGGTGCAAGGGCTGAGAGGTTCACTCCCCAGGCCTGCCATGCCAGCCCTGCCCCTGGGGCACCCATAGATAGTGATTGAGACTGAGTGTGGTGGCGCACACCTGTAATCCCAACTCTTGGGAGGCTGTAAATAGGAGGATCACTATTAGTCCAATCTAGTAGTAAGACCCTGAACTCCCTGTAGACCCTTCCCTAAAATACAAAAATTAAAAATAAAATGCCATTTCTCACATATTTTGTCCCCACAAACTAATTATAATTTATTTTAGCATAACTGTAAACATTTCTGGGAACACTGAAGATACTTCATCATTTGTAAGATAATTGATAACTAACCTTTACACCTTAATTATATTTGTTCCCACTGTTCACAATAAATTACAAACTCCCACAAGAAAATGGTTGTAACAAACCTGGGAAATTTATCTTCCTCAAGATTTTGAGATTTTAAAAAACTAACGTTCTTTGAGTTGAAGATATTTTCAATACCAAAATAATCTTCAAACCATAAATAAGACTCACCGTGAAAAAAAATGGAATCTCACTGTCCTATCATCTGATATATATCTCTACAAAATTCCAAATCAATTTAATGGATCAGATATTAAAGTATATTACCTTCTTTCATCAACTATTTAAGTTCTACAGTGCTAGTTGCCACAACAAAAAACATCTCAGAAAACCTTAAAATTAAAAGTTATTTCAGTTCCATTATATCTGAAGGCTGAAAGGTTCCATGTCTGTCTTTAGTATTGATTTTCACACTTATTTTTTCTTCTGAAACTGGCTGTCTCTTCCGTTCTGCAACTCTCAAACCTATGGTGAGATTTCCAGGAACATCAATACCTCACACTATTTTTTTCTGCATTAAGCAAGCTTATTTTCACCAAAATGGTATAATTACAGGAGAGAACAGTAAAACCTCTTATATGGATATGTTTGAAAAAATAATATGATACAAGTATCCATTATCACTGCCATAAACTTTGTGAGTGTGTATTTGTGCCTGTGTGTGTCTGTGTCTGTGTGTGTATCTGTGTCTGTTTGTGTGTGAGTGTGTGTCCTGCCTGTATGTGTGTTACACACTGGAAATTGTATCTACAGACACAAAACATGATAGGTTTATGCTTATTTTCAAGCATCAGTTCAGAAAAGTACAACTCTAAAAAGAAGGTAGGTCTAGATTTAACAAATTAACTTCTTTCTTTTTGTTTTGTTTTGGGGTTCATTTGATGATTGTGTGTGTGTGCAACTTTCTTTGTCACTGGATTTATCTGTGCAAGGTAGATTCCCTTTAAATGTTATGTCATCTTGAAACCTTCCTACCTCAACCTTCCAACTACTGGTGCTAAAGGTGTGGGCCACTGCAACTAGACTCAACTTTTCTATTGAAGAATTTTGAAGGAAAAACTACACTGCAAAATTACATTTGACTTAGGAAAAGTTATTTTTCCATATCAACAAATAATAAAAGTCTGTATGTTATGCTTTTCTATGTAATTTAGTAGGTAGAGTTAATCAATCGAAAATTGCAGAATGAAATTTAAAAAGCTTAAGAAAAGAGGAGTCCAAAGAAGATTCGTCCAAACTAACTGAAATTATTCTTTCTTCATTCTCTGTGGGTTAGGCACAGGGTCTGATGGGATCATTGCATGGCATAGCATAGGCTTATAGCAGCATGGGCCCAAAGCGAGTGTGAAGAATAAACACTAGGGCAGAGTGCAGGTACCTCAAATTTGGATCCAAAACTGTCTCAGTAAACTGTTTCCTGTGGGATGGAAGATCAGGAAGTTCCAAGTAGGCAATACTTGAAGCTAAAAAGTGCAAAACATAGTAGTCTAGAATGAATGATTTATTTAGAATGTCTCTCAAGCCAGCAAATTGAGGAAGAGGATTTGATATACTAAAAGAAGAGAGTAGCAGAGATGGCCTATAGGTGGACAGAGTAGCACAGCCTCAAAATAACACAATTTGGATGTGACACAGAATACTAGGACCAGCAGAAAATTGGGCTGCCTTGGGATAGAGACTCAATTCTGCTAAGCAGAGGAGGCTATAATTCACATGGTATACCAGATGGGATTGTATGTGACTCTGAGCTTTAGTTTTTTTCATATATAAAATGGGACAAAAATCCTTCCTATTTCATAGGAATTTGGGGTTTTTTGGGGGGGACAGTGTTTTGTTTTCTGTGTTTTTTTTTTTTTTTGGTTGGTTGGTGTTCTGGAATGGAGAATCAAACTCAAGACTTTGAGCTTGTCAGGCAGGCGCTGTGGTGCTGAGCCATGTTTGTTGAAGAGGCACACCCCATCAGAGGATGAGAAAATATCTATTTCTCTCTTTGAGTATGGGCAGCTGTGAAGAGAGTCATACAACAGGCAAGCAAGGTGTTTAGGGCAAGGAATACAAGATCAGTACATTTTCAATGGCAATCAGAAGAGAAAAGGAACCTTTTTAGAAAAAAACTAGAAGCTTCAGATTTAAACTCATTGTACAGCTGTATGATTCAGAAAATTTCACAACTATATATTTATATACTTCTACACATTCTGCCAATAAACATATACATACTTAAGGCAAAGAAAACTAGTATTATGTTTTGTCAAAAGGTAGAATTATCACTGTATGGTGGACCTGAGAGTATATTGTATATCACAGAAAATCTACTACACTACCAGCACTTAGAGAAGAAATTGATAATGCATGTGCAGGATCCTCAAAAACCAAGGTTATCCAACTAGCAGTTGTACTAATAAGTAGCTGGAAGCTAATGGCTACTACTTTGAGAACCTCTTCTAACTGTCAAAAGATAAGTGTACATTAATTTTACAATGCCTATATAAATTTGATATTAAAATATTTACACAAGTTTTCTTTTTCTTTTCCTGAAGTGTATACATGGATTTTTTGGCAGTCCATAATATATGTATGTACAATGGTTCTATGTAGAACAGACATATCAGGCTGTGTGCTGAGCGCTTTGCATAAATTAGCTCTTTTCCTCTCATCAATCAACTGAAAGTTAGGCACTGTAGCAAACACCATGCAATGAAGAAACGACAAATTTAAAGCCACAGTCCAGAAATGGGCATCTGAGATGAACACAGAATTCTCAGAGGATGAAATTAAAGAAGCGAATAAATATGTGAAAAAATGTTCCACATCACTAGCCATCCGTCAAATGCAATTTAAAACAACATTCAGATATCATCTCACCCAAAAAAGGATGGCTATCAAAGAAATCAACCAACAAAAAATTTTGGAGAGGCTGTGGGGAAAAAGGAACCTTTCTCCACTGCTGGTGGGAATTTAGACTGGTGCAACCAT
>NW_004524693.1:4819449-4834471 GCF_000260255.1 Octodon degus
CATTTTCTTCCTTCTAGTCATTTTGTGTAGCACTGTCTTCTGCCCTTTGTTGTAGATCTTTGCTGTAGTTATAACCTTCACAAGTACTGAAGTTCAGGTGGAGCTCTACAGAGTTTGGACTTATCCAGCTATGTCTGGCTTAAGTCTGGCTGCTATGCTCAGCTCCTTCCTGCTGCGGACCTGGGCTAGGACTGGGTCCGGGTGTTCCTGGAACTCGGCAGAAATTCCTGGGCTAGGACTGTGTCTCTCCAGAAGATTTTTGAATCTAAAATTTAATTGGAAAGATTCTCACACTGACTAACTATATATACTGACACCTGTGCACTAAGCAACTGCTCTGACGATGGCAATTTGTGATAGTAGTTTCATGCTTGGAGTACCTTTAACTCTGGTCTTCTGAATTTGGGCTGCTTGTCATGACATGCCTGTTGCTGCCATGCTTTCTCTTGGGTAGATGATTGTACAAAAAAGGGAGTGGTGAATGGAGGCAAGAGACAGAAAAACGAATGTTGTGGGACTGTCCTGCTACAAGGTTGTATATGGATAGATTTCTGGACTTATATGTAAACATAAGAATTATAGAATTATAGAATTCTTTATTGCTTTTTTAAACTATATTTTACTTTTTTAAAGCTTTTTCTTCATATTCTGTAGGAACTTAATTTTAATCTTTCAAAATTTAATGTAGAATACCTGGTCCATGTTATGTCTAAGATGTTTGATATTCAGACAGATAGTGAGGTTAAGGTTAACAGCCTAAGTTGTATGGTAATAACAATATGCTTCTCTTCTGCAGGGTTAACAACCTAAGTTTGCAGACCAAAATTAGAGAAAAAGGAGTGCCGCAAGGAAAGCCAACATTTTGGTCCTAGCATTTCCAATGTCAATTAAGACTCAGGACATATGAGAACTTGAACTGTAATGTCATGTAACTCAGTAGTGTCCCAAATTTTCTTATCAAGTATTTTATGGGGCCAAAGCGGAAAATCATCGATGATGTAGAATGTACCTACAGAGAGTCACATGGAGAGAAAACATTCTCTCAGGCTTTCACAGAGAGCACATTGGCCAAGCAATGTCTGGGACTCATCCACATGGCTGACACTGACAAAGGATCTACAAACTGAGGTACAGGATCTCAGGATAAATCCTAAGGGTATTTGACTACCCTTCTCAGATCCAAAAGCTACAACTCTTGTTGCGTATGTCTTGCTTTATTGTTGTCTTGACCATACAGAAGAAAAGTACAAAAACAAAGGACGAGAAGTAAAGACATGGTGTTATGTTGAGCTGTAGGGGTCTCAGCTCAACAATTTCTGACATTTCCAGTCAAGCAGAATACCCAATTCTATTATGGACTACTGGACTCTTTTAGGAAATTTTGTTGAGTTAAGACACCTGTAATATTCTAATGACAGAACTATACAAAAAAAAAAAGATACAGACAAATGTCCATTTTGTATCTGTGTATTCACAATGGTTAGAATAGTTATATAGTTGCATTCTCTTAATGAATAGAGGGATTTGTTCTAGTATTGTTTGTAAATAAGATATCATGTCTGAGTCTTGTAAAGCAATAACCACTAGGAAGAGAGTATGTAATGTGTTAATTATTGAAACTATCCTACCAATTGATTTGAAACTCTATCATTGCTATTTGTTTCTCAATAAAATTATGGAAAAAAAATGAAATAACCAATATGTATTCTCTAAAAAATGTATTTTCTTAAATCTGTGCAACAATTTTGGGAATATGGCCATCTTCACAATATTGAGTCTGCCCATTCAAAAACAAGGAATATCGTTCCATTTTTTTTCAGTCCTCTATTATTTCTTTTTTCAGAGTACTGTATTTTTCATTGAATGGATTTTGGGCTTCTTTAGTTCGAATAATTCCTACGTGTTTCATTTTCTCTGGTGCTATTTTAAAAAGTATTTTTTTCTCTAATTTCACTCTCGTGTTTGTTATCTGTGCAGAGGTATCCTATTGACTTTTGGGTATTGACTTTGTATCCTGTTATGCTACTGAATTTGTATTTCAATTGTAGTAGTTTCTTTGTGGAGTTTTTTGAGTCTTCCAAGTAAAGAATTATGTCCTCTTCAAATAATGATAGTTTAACTTCTTTACCTCTTCATATTCCTTTTATGTCTTTCTCTTTTCTAACTGCTCTAGCTAATGTTTCCAGCACTAAGTTGAATAGCAGGGGTGATAGAGGAAACCTTGTCTTGTTTCTGATCTGAGAGTAAAATATTTCAGTTTTTCCTCATTTAGAATTACATTTACAGGTGGATTGTCATGGATGTCTTTTGTCAGACTGAGATACAGTCCATCTTTTTCAATTTTCTGTAGACCTTTAAGATGAATGTTTGACTTTGACGAAAGCCTTTTCTGCATCAATTGAGATGATCATGCGTTTTTTTGAATTTGGCTCTATTGATATAATGTATTGCATTTATTGATTCTCATATGTTGAACCATCCTTTCATCGCTGCGATCAATCCTACCTCGTCACGGTGTATAATGTTCTGAATGATTTGTTGTATTCTATTTACTAGGATTTTAGTGAGGACTTTTGCTTCTATGTTCATGATGGAGATTGGCCTGTAGTTTTCTTTTTTGGTTGCATCTTTCTTTGCTTTTTGTATCAGTATAATACTTGCCTCCTGGAATGATTTTGGGAGAATTGTTTCTTTTTCAATTTCATTGAAGAATTTGGGGAGTATTGAGATTATGTCTTTGAAAATATCTTGTATATTTCATCTGTGAATCCATCAGGACCTGGACATGAGAACATAATATTAAGTGAAGTACACGAGAGGAACAAATTTAAACACCATATAGTTCAGCATATATGAGAAACCCAAACATATAAATAAAGACAGGATAAAAGATATCTAACAAGCATTGCGTATATTGAGAGAGAGATATTACTAAAATGGAAAAGGATTCAAGAGATAGAAAGGAAAGGAAGCAGAATGATGTGACAGAAAATGGATGAAAAATTAATAAAGATGGGTTGTGAAAAATATATTATGTGGAAGTACCAATTCCCCACAAGATATATATATATATATATATATATATATATATATATATATATTTCATTAAAACATAAACTAATGAAAAATAAAAATGAAAAAATGAGATTTACCATTACTGTCTAACAAGAGACAATTTAAGGGTATCATACACAGTGGTATAACAAAGATAAGTAATCTGAAGAATGATAGTAAAGCAGTAGTAAATAATCCAATAAGTGTTTAGGGTAATGGGTGGCAGCAGGAAAGTATATTCTTTTACAATCTATTTTCTTTCTTTCTATCTTTTATGTTAAAGAGAATGATTTTCAGACTATAATAGATTTCTCAAAAACCACTGTTGCTAAGAACTAAATGAAACTCAAGATGGTTGAAGAGTTTGTTTTCAAAACTCCTACTATTCTCATATCTATTTTGTTTTTGGTCCCCTGGGATACAGGATTTAAGTCCAAATGTGTATTAAATTGACAAATCTATATTAATGTGTGAATTAAAGTGCCTGCTTAGCGAGACACAAGAGTCATGTATTCAATTTCCCACATGCCATGCTAGTCCATTCCCTGGGGTGTGTTGAGGTAGAGAATGACGTTGGGCATGTTGGCACAGGCCTGTAATTTCAGTACTTGGGAGGCTGAAAAACAAGAAGGATCACTAAGTGTCCAATCTGTGTAGTGAGAGCCTGTAGACCCTGTACTAAATATATATTTAAAAATCTGTATTAATGAATGTAAATGAAACAAAAGATGGATGAAGTCCTGGAAGGTTGCTTAAGATATGCTTCTACTTTCTCAATTGTCTAAAATGAGAAAGAATGTAGATTCAATACATAAATATAAGCAAAGTGCTTCCATTCCACATTTAATCCTTTATAACCCATTGTCCCTACAGTGTGAATGCACTCCAAATAATAAAAATAAATTCATGAAACCCTACTGTATTCTACAATGTTGATTACACCTAGACTACAGTCTACCCTCCTTCCCACGGCTGCTGTGACCTTATCTACCTCTTATTTTTTATTGTTCACTATGTTCACTGTGATCCAGTCACATTGATTTTCTGTTCCTTGGAAAACCCTTAGTCTTTGCATGGCTATTATCTTTCCTTGGATATTCTTACATTCTTGTGGATTCAGTTTCTGTCAACCAGGTCTCAGTCACGAATTGGCATTATCTAATAAAAGCTTCCTCTGACATATCTATTATTATGTCTATTTCCCAAGTCCATTCACTCTGTGTGTGTGTGTATGTGTGGTGTGTTTGTGTGTGTTAATAAGGCCTGAACTGAACACCTTCACATTAAGTTATATCCCCAAATGTTTTTAATCTTTTGTTTTGTCTTTTGCCCATATTTAATTATTGGGACCCACAGTATTACTAAATTTCCAGCCTGGTCTGAAATTTGATGATACTGTTGCCTCAGCCTCCCAGCGTGCTGGGATTACAGGCTGGTGCTGCTCTGTCTGGTTTTGTACCCCATTTTAAAATTTCATTTTATTCAAAGAATTCACTTTTTTGAAATTATTATACTTGTGTTTGATTGATCATCCAACTCCCTCACTAGTGTATAAGCTTCCTGTGAGCAAAGACTTTGACTGCCTTATTTAAAAACAAAAATTAAAGGCTTGCCCTCAGTCCTCAAAATAGTTCCTGATAAATAACAGCAACTAAATAACTACTTGTTGAATGAGTGAGGAAATGTTGTAATCAAGAGCAATATTCTCAAATAGATTATTAATATAGCTCTGATGAACATCTTACAATATGAGGAAAATATCTCTATTTCATTTTCTGTTATGGCAAATAGTATTGAAATTCAAAGATATGCAGTAAGCAGTGTACAAACATACAGAATTATTTGAGAAGATATTTCATGACATCCATGGTGAACCATTAGGTAGAAACAATTTGAACGGAGTTTTTCAATGACGAAATAACTCCAACCAATATATTTGTGCCCTTTAAGAATATGAATCCCTAAATTCTTTAGAGCATACACACCTTTAAGACTATGATGCTGATCCATCCATCCTGAGCTACATAACCATCGGCCCACACTTCCAACCCTTTCCAGCCACTGAGCTAATTTGCAGTTCCTATGGCTTAGGAATATACCTGGAGGCCCAGCCAGAGATGAGGTGACTGTACTACCCATTCAGCAGCTCAGCCTAAGTTTCTTTGTCTACATTTCTTTCTTTCTTTTTTTCTTTTGTGTAACCCTGGATTGAACTCAGGCCCTTACACTTTCCAGGCAAGTGCTTATTCTACTGAACTGTCACTCCAACTCCTCTGAGTTTCTTTGTATGTACCCTAGAAAACAGTTATGCATGAAAATCTATTTCACTCATTTATCTCTTAAAATCTGGTAGATGAAAACTGAAGCAGCACAATCGTGAGTTAAATGTCAACCTAGACTGCATAGCAAGTAAGAGGTTGGTTTGGACTACCCAGTAAGACCCTGTCTCAAAACAAAACTAATCTAAGCAAATACAGAAACTCTAGTAGATTTAAATAAAACTTAAATTTGGCTAGAAAAGCAAACAAACAGAATACTACTCTGGCATGCAGTGACATACATCTGTAATCTCAGCTACCTGGAAGCTGAGGCAGGAGTGCAAGGCCAGCCTAGGTTATATACCAATATTGTCTCACAATCAACAAACATTTTATGATGTTATGAAGATTAGCTCTTAGATTTAAATAAATGTCATATATAAAAAAAATTATGATGAAAGCTATACAGAACTTTTCCTCAGGAAAAATACAAATTTGCACATTTTGCACAAAATTCTTCAAGTTCCTGATGGTTCATGGATCATAGGTTAAGAGACACTGCATTAGATTACATCCAATAAGGGGTCGGACAAATAGCTCAGTGGATTAAAGCACCTGCAAGTAGGCACAGGGGTCAGGGGTTGAATTCCCAGGCCTGCCGTGCCAGCCCCACTCCCAGGGAGCATTGAGACGGCACCTGAGACTGGGCATGGTGGTGCATGCCTGTAATGCTAGCTCTTGAGAGACTGAAACAGGAGAATCACTATGAGTTCGATCTATTAATGAGACTATGACCACCCTGTAGACCCTTCAAAAAAAAAAGATTGTATCCAATAAAATTTTTCCTAGGGTTGACCAAATAGTTCAGTGGATTAAAGTGCCCAGTTAGGCAGGCAAAGGTACTGGGGTTCAATCTCCAGCGTGCTGTGCTGCCCCTCCGCTGGGGGTCATGCTGAGAAAGCAAATGAGACTGGGCATGGTGGCACGTTCCTGTAGTCCCAGTGCTTGGGAGGCTGAAAACAGGAAGATCACTATGAGTCTGATCTTTGTAGTGAGACCTTGTGGACCCTGTACTAAATACATAAAAAATTTCCTGTTCTTTCATGTTTAACAACTTTATCAATTATGCATATAAAAATGTAGGCTGACCTGTCAGTCATGTTTGGAGATGACAAAAGGTGAGCGATATGTAAAGCATTTCATTTTGCAGATTTTTTGTAATTATTAACACATATTAATTGTACTCATTAATAGGTTTCACTGTGATATTTCCATATAGACATAAGATATGTGTATACCAGAAATCACAAGTAAATAAATTTTTAACTATGAAAACCAGGTGTGGCACACATACCTACAATCCCAGCCCTAGGGAGGCAGAGGAAGGAGGTTCACTGTTTGAGACCAGCCTGAGTCAGATAGAGAGTTCAAGGCCAGCCTGAGCTACATAAAGAGATCTTTCCTCAATAAATAAATGAATAAATAAATAATTAATTAATAATAGATAGATGATAGGTAGCATAAAATATTTGGTTGTAGTGGATAGTATTTTAATATGAGAGTTAAATAAATGTTTTATTCAACAGTAAATATACAATGGGATAACATGTAAAAGCAGCTAAGTTGATTGTAGTGTGAATTACCAAAAGAAAGATGGTATAGACTACTCTGAACCCTTTGTACTGTAGTGAGAAGATACAGCTTTCCCTGTGCTGGCATTTAAGCAGTATGTGGACCAGTACATTCTGTAGCACTTGACCAGGATAAGACAGAAACATGAAATCAAGTTTTACAGCAACCACTGACTGAAAGAAAAATTTTGGGCTGGATCAGGGAAGTGTGGTCCACACCTCTGGGAGGCTGAGGTAGAAGCGTTGCAAGTTGCAGCTTAGTCTGAGAAACTTGGTGACTTAATAAGACTGTGTTTCCTTTTGAACAGAGCAGTTAATTCTTAAAGTTTTTATTTTCACCAATTTTACATGCATATATCTAGCTGTCTGAGCAATTACACTGAAGACAACAATGTGCAATATAACCACATTCGAATGCCTATCATCTTGTGGATTTTTGAAATTCTGTATTATTTCTAATGTCTTATTCACTCGTTTTTTATTCTGTTTAAAATTTTAAAAACACAGAAATCACTGTGTTCCAACATTAAAAATTAAACAAGTGGGGATGTAGCTCAGTGGGATGGCCATAGGTTCAATACCTAGTATCAAAAAGCTTAGAAGAAAGAAAGAAAGAAAGAAAGAAAGAAAGAAAGAAAGAAAGAAGAAAGAAAGAAAAAAGGAAGGAAGGAAGGAAGGAAGGAAGGAAGGAAGGAAGGAAGGAAGGAAGGAAAAAATGAGCTAAGAGTAAAGAAAGTGCTAGTGAAGGACAGCTATTATTGAAAATTAGTTGTAAGTTTAAGAAGCCTTAAGGTGAAGAAAAGTTCATTCTGCATAGTTTTAAATCATAAATCTAGCACCAACATTTATAAAAAGACATTTTAGTTTAATATCAGGAAGCACCTTCTAAAATGGTAAAAGCAGTACAGAAATAGAATATGCTGCTTTAAACTGGCAAGACCATAACTCACAATCAATTGGCTGCAATGCTATAGTGGGAACTCAAGCTTAAGACAAAAGGTTAGAAACCACACAATTGTTATGATTCCTTCTTAAGATGGCAGTCTTAATTTAAAGCAGTCTTTTAATCTAGATTGATTCCTCAACTGAGGATTTTTCTTAAACAAACAAATTAGGTTTGACACTAAAGGAAAAAACTTCAAAGTCATTTATATGCTTGCAGTGTTCAAACTACCCAAGCTCCATTAAGACTTTGACAGTCACTCTAGTTTATTGTATAAGGAAATGAATTATTTTCATTCTTATTAATCTCCCCTAGCTTGCTGAAACTTTTTTTTCACTCAAACATGATGTATTGGAAGTGATCTTTTCACTTAGAGAAAAATGTGTGGATGTTTCACAGCACACACAAAAGAATTTCATATGGCAATGCTGGATGCAAAATGAAGCAAAACAGGCAGGTTGCTGACAGTTTGGTAAGTTTGTGGGGAGAATGAGTGCAACAATACTTTGACTTCTACCATGAAAGCAATTTTTGTCTGGTGAATTTCTCACTGACAATTGCAAAATTGCTTAATGTCTATGGCAGTATCATTTAAATGTATCACTTAGCACTAGCAACTAGATCCACCCAACTTTGGACACTGCAATGATCTGGTATACTCATTACTACTAGGACAGAACTAAATGCCATTTGTTTAATAAGGGTGGCAATTCACACAAAACATTCCTCACAAGTTCTGTACACATAGTGGATTTCTAAAAGGATAGGAGGAAGGATTGGTCAGAATGAAGTGGAAGAGAGTAAGAGAGGAAGGAGATTATAAAAAAAGATGTATATTCATTATTGTCCTATTTTCAATAATTTGACACATAATATTAACTCTGGCCCACAAACAGGAGGCAAAAATAATCATCCTCATTTCAAAAGATAAAGTAGCAAAATTATATAGGACAGACAAGGTTAAAATGATTGAACATGGACCTATCTGGCTCCAAAAATCAAAATAGTTCCACTATAGCACACTGCCTATACTATAAGTGTGGAGTTTAGTAATATTTGGAAAGTTCTGGAATTTAGTAGTTTTCTCTGGCTTTTACTCATCTTCAAATACAAAGCCTTTGTTCCCTAATTAGATTGGATTCTCCTTTCATTGTTACACCCCTCAAATTTTACTGGCCACCCAGATTGAATATTAGATGTCTGTGTGTTGCCAGAATGCACTGAGCTGCCCTAGCTTCTTTGCCTTCATGTGTTCTGTTCTCTGAAGTTTTTTCTTCATCTATTCCCTAGCTCCTACTTTTCTTTTAATATTAACTCAAGCTTAAATTTCCCACAAAACCTGCTATAGTTTGCATCTAATTGTCCCCCCAAAGCCTCATGTAAATCATGGGGCAGTTGCAGCTTGAGGAGCTGCATGTGGCTCTAGAGGTGGGGCCAGAGGACCAGGGCAGAGCTTGAGGGCGGGGCCAGAGAGGTGTTAACCATTAAACTGACAGCATGCACCCCCCCAAGGCCTGGTGGCCTCTCTCACCGGTACGGAGCAGACTTCCTCGGAAGTGTGCAGAGGGTCATTCTGGACATGGCAGCATCCCAGCCTCTCCTCTACTGTTTTGAGAACTCCAATAACTGTGAGCTAAATATACCTTTCCTTCCCTTTTGAGTGTGGGGTATTGGTCCCAGCAACAAGATAAAAGTAACTAAGACAAAGCCTTTCTTGCCTACCTCAGATAAGTAACTGCTTTACTTATGCTATTCCTCAGTAGCTGGAATCTGTAAAGAAGTTAAGACAACCTCTGTCAAACTACAATATCTGCTTATCTCTCTCCTCACTATAATCTTTCTGAAAGCAATATCTCTACAGCAAGAACTGGGACTAGTTTTCACACTGTATCTCCAAAATCTAGATTAATGCTTAATAAGTACTTAGAATTGATGAAAGAATGAATAAACAAGAAGGACAACAATAATGACCACACAATGAACAAATGAAGTAGGCATTTCTAATTTAATAAGAGATTGACCAATTGCACATGATCCTAATTAAAGGACCAGAGATGAAAAACTTCACAGTATACTAGGTCAAATTCATTCTTAATTTTCCCTTTGATTAAAAAAAAAAAAGAAAAGCTGCATCCTCCAACTAGACTTGAGTCTCTTCCAAGTTGTTTTCCTAGCTCACTACCAAGATTGGTGCACTTCATAAATGATGTGCTCCCTGACATATAAGCATTTACATCTTCTGGACTTTGAGAAGATATCCTGATAACTGCAACTTCAGCTCATCTCTGCACTGAGAAACAGATGTAACTTCCTGTATGTATTCCAACAATGAGCAGATGCTTATTAGCTTTCCCTGGAGTTTGTGCCCTTGACTCCATGGGAACCACTGGATTGCTTTGTCTTGTTTCCAACTGTTCTCCTATCTTCTTTTACCTCTTAATCCAGAGATAAAATAAAAAGGAATAAAGAAGCTACATATATCATCTTTTTTATTTTCTTGTGTGAAATACTGATTGCTTCATTGCAATGAGAAATTAGAGCTTTACTTTTAAAGAGTACTGAGTCACTCATAATCTGAAAACAATACAAATGACCATAGAGCAGTATCTAAAAATGAATGCAAATAAAGTTATTTAGGTTTTTTTTCAATTGTCACATGATTTAGCTTATGTAAGAAACACAGAGAACAAAATAGACAAGAGAGGAATAGGAAATAGGATAAGTTCAAATTCTTACCTATACTATAAATTCCATTTTTTTGTTCTTTGTTTTTTTGCTTTGTTTTGTTTTGTTGTGTTGTGGGTTTTTTTAGGTTTTGTCCTTTCAATATTTTTCACTTTTTTAAAATAATAGATTACACATTATAAAAAATTATTTACAAGCTTAAATAAATATAACAATAAAGTTGTCTAAAATAAACATGAATAAGAGTTTACAGATCAGTCATATAATAGTTCACTCTGTGCCAAAATCAAGAAAATTATACTCATATAATTAGAATTCTCATGGTAGAATGGGGTAGAGAATAAATATGTAAATATTTAAAATTTCTGAATTTAGTTAAAATTATAGCACCACATTGTCAAGAAAAATGAACATTTTGCAAAAGAAATATGAATAAAATTGGTTTCTTCTAGCATTACGTGTACCACCAGCCAAATATGTGACCTTGTGCAAGCCACTTAACCTCTCCAGGCCTTGGATTCTTCATCCATTAAATTAGGAAATTGGGCTACATGGTCTCCGAAGCTCATTTTGCTCTTAAATTATGTCTTAGATACATAAGAATAGCGATAAAATGGTTCTACCATAGTTGAAAACACTCATTTTAAAGACTTATTCACTCATTCTACCTAAAAATGATAAGATGCCTCATCCTACTGTTTTTCTGGTTGATTACATGTTTGAAATATATGATTCAAATATGTTGTTCTCAGCCTATTGAGAGGGCAGTGCTAGAGGGTAGTGTCTTCCTACTGTGTTCCATGTGCCCACAGAATACCTTCTGAAGAACCTGATTTTCTCTGAGGATGTTATTGCATTGTTTCTTTGAGAGTGTTCACATCCAGCATTTATCTGAACATGTACCCTCCTCCTAATTCATCTGACTGGTTTTCTGTTGACAACTTTGTGAAACCGAATATGATAGGGAGAGGACAGGAAATTTAAACTAAAGATCTATGTATGGTATGAAGTTCATAATAAAAAACAATTGTTGAAGTAATGTATTCAGGAGGAATGAGTCAAAGGTGAAAGATCCCACTTACCAGAAATGCTGTAAAGAATAATTGAGAAAGACCTAAATCAATATAAAAAAGGGAGGTGAGGATTGGGGATTTAGCTCAGCAATACAGAGCCTGTTTGGCAATTGTGATGTCCTGCATTCAACTCCCAGGACAAAAAGAAAACATGGGAGGCATATGCATAAATATTCAGGAAAAGAAAACATTATTAAGGTGTAAGCAAACAGAAAAACTTCAGAAGGGGTCAGATTCCAAAAATAAGACAGTCTGTAAAGTCGAGTTTACTGAGTAGAAAAGAATAGATATTAGTTTTCTGATCATCAAAGAGAGTTTGATTCTAATCCAAGCAATCACTTGGTGGTAGACAATAAAATCACCTCAGACAGTATACAAGCAAGATGAGTGAAGCTATCCGAGTGGTTGGGAGAGTTAAATGTTACTGACAGCTAAAGGCAAAATTTAACTGGCTCCTGGAAGGGTATGACACTTTGGTGCCAGAAGCCACTCTCACAACATGGGGAGCCCTACATATGAATAAAAGGGAACTAACAGCATAATTCGTGTCCAACTTTCAAAGGGTGATGTTCTCAGCAAGCAGAAACATAAGTTACACTGGTCAGAGTCTCTCCAGAGCCTCCTGATTTTTGTTTAGGGAAATTTCACCTTCCGTCACAGATCACTGAAGATGAGCAAATCTGGTTAAACAGCAATGAAGAACTGATCAGGCAAGACAGGACAAAGCTGATAGGACTAAGCTTATGAGAAAGTAATTCAGAGTTAAGGAATGACAATCATTTGGCAAATCTCCACACATTTTCTTTGCTTAGATTAATGGCACCCATTGCTGCCTAAGAACCCAGGAATATGCCTGAACACAACATTTTGGACAGTCACTATGAACTGATGGAGTGATACTAGATCATAAATTTCAATTATTTTCCAGTTTTATTGCAATTAGTTGTAAAAAAAAACTATTGCTCTAGACTTTTTGAAGACTTAGGGAACTTTCTCTCTGTTGATTTTATAACCATGAATTCCCAATGACTTTCCCTAGTCAACAAAGCCCTGGATTAAGGAGTAAAATCATTTTATTCATGTAAGCCTGCTAAATTTCAGTAATTGCCAAAGCCTATAAAACCATGCTTCTGCCTTGCATTTTGTGATTAGCCCCACATGACCCATAACGATGACCTCAAGGTAATGTAACACTCAGTCAGCACCTTGCCCTGCTGACCCAACCATAGCAGATGTACTATTCCATATGCCATTTGTAATATTGTTCATTTTTCTAAAGCGATCAAATTTCTTAGGAAAATCATTCTAAAAAATTATTACTGTCTTGGTAATTCATCAGATGAAATAGTTCCAGAGGCTGGTTATAATGTCACCTATCCAATTGAATGTATAAATCAGAAGATTCAATCGCCTTTAAAAACTTTCATCTATCAAATAAAACTTGCTTTGGAGAAGATTTGCTGCTAGACTTCTAGTTCGATTTACAAATAATGTAAACAGAATAGAATATACCCCCCTTTGTTATTTGATGATTCTCTTGCAAATGAAAACATTTTTTAGAGAAGTGATAGTACAATTTTGCATGGTTAAGTTGAAGAAAGTCCATTAGTGATAAAATAAGTTTATATTTTCTTGTAAGTTTAAGGCACAAAGCTTGTGTTTTATCTTTAATTTACATGGACATTGATAACATTTGTTAGCTTAAAATTAACTAAAATATACAGGTTTTCAGAAGAAATTCTTTTTAACCTAAGAAAATAAACTTTATCAATTTTAGTATTTGAAAGATAATTTTAAAGGGAATGCTTTTATTAATAAATATTCACTTTTTAAATATATTAAGTTTTATCTATTTTTGTGGGGAAGACCCTTTTGTTTCCAAAAATTGGAGCTATATTTTTTTCAGTTAAAAGCTACCATTTCATTTCTGACTACTAATGATCCCTCCTGAAAAGGTAATATTCATTACAAATTGAATGCAATATTATCTTCAGTATGATTCAGATATTTAAAAAATGATTTTACTCAACATTAACTAAAGCCAACTTTACTGTGTGAAAACTTGCATTTTTACAGTGATCTTAATAACAATTTAAAAATAATGTCATCTCATGAGTCAGACCTGGCAGCAATGCCTGTAATCCCATCACTCTGGAGGCTGAGTCAGGAGGATCACTGTGAGTTCGAAGGCAGCCTGGACCACAAAGTGAACCAAGATGCAGCTTGAACTGCATAGTGAAACACTGTCTCAATAAAAGACAAAAAAAATCATATCACAATTGGAAACCTACATATTTTTAAACTAAAAAGTAATTTCAGCCAGGCACGGTGGCACATACCTATAATCCAAGCAGTCAGGAGTCTGAAGCAGGAGGATCATTGTGAGGTTAAAAGCAGCCTGGGATACAAAGTAAACTCAAGACCAACCTGAATTGCAGAGTGAGATCTGTCACAAAAGGTCAAAATAAAGCAAAAGAATTACAAAATTTTATTATTAAACACAAAAACACTTTTGTGTACAACAGTTACATTGCGGTTAGTCTAATATTGAAATAATTAAATTTCATAAAATAACCCATGATTTGCTAGATTTAGTTGTCTCATGACCTGAACAATTCAAAACAATCAAGAAGATAAAAATAAAAGAAATCAGGAAAATAATTGTTAGCTAGAGATATAGAGTTTATGAATATTATGTTTATAGCTTTTTCGCTGACCAGAAAAAAATCAAAATTTCATTTAAAGTATCCGTTCTCTCCAAAAAAGAAAGAATAAATGATGGATTAGCCTAGATAGCAATATCCAGACCATTAGCAACAAAACTAGAATAGTAGGAAAAGTGGAAAATAATATCAGAGAAAAACAATAAAAATAGAGCGAGCAGAGAGGAAAATGATCAGTGTTACAAAGTATGTGAATGGTACTAAGCAAGAAAGACTAATATCAATGATTAGAGAGAGGGGAGTGCAAGAAAGTAGAAAATGGGTACCAACCTGCCAGTTACTGATCTGAGGATTTATAGACAAAGGGGGAGATAAGCCCTTGCTAACAATTAGAGAATCACTGAATTAGAGAACCAAAGGAATGGGGGGAGGGCAATTATTCTAAATGTAGTTCCTAGGTTCCTACAGTTTTCCAAAACTTGGTAGTTTCCAAATCATTAATATATTGCAGAAAAATAATTGAGATGCATATAAATCTAAAACAAATTATACTCAAAAACTCTTTGCAAAAGCACTGAAGCTTACATTACAATGTAAAACAATTTTCATCATGAACAATCTCTTTAAAAATAATATTATTTAAAAACAAAACCGAGACCCAGTCCTAGCCCAGGTCCGGTGAGTGTGCGGAGAGTTTCCTGCTACCCTGCGCCAG
>NW_004524693.1:4842677-4847146 GCF_000260255.1 Octodon degus
CACTGATTGAAAATTAATAAATTTTATATAAAACAAAAAAAAATAAAAACAAAACCAATGAGACAGTTACAAAACTGAGTAGTAGGAGAGTTTCAATAATTAATACCTTGCATATAGTTATCTATTCCGTGGTATTTCACAGTACCGATGCTGACATAATTTCCGGTCCAAACACTATTAGTGCAAATCTTTCTTCTTATTGAATTAAGAGAAATAAGAGAAAGTATAGGATAGAATACTAGAATATAATATATGATTTTTATATTGACATGCAAAATGATCATTAATTTGTATCCTCTTCTTTTGTTCAGTCTTGTCAGAGAAGCATATTCCAGTATCATTTAAATATTGTAGATGCATGAACTCAGCAAAATATTCCAATATAGTTAGGTAGTCCATAAGAGTAGTGGGTCATCCACAGGACTTCCAATTGCAGAAGTTGTTGAGCCGAGCCCTTTACAGCCCATCATACCAACATAGTTTCACCACTTATGCCTTGTGTTTTTACCTTTTTGCTTGATGGTTAAGATCAAGATAAATCAAGACCTATATAACAAAAAATATAACTGTTGTATCTCATAAGGACAGTCAAGTCCCCTCAGGATTTATCCTGAAACTCTGTGCTGCACTTTGTACATCCGTTGTGAGTGTCAGCCATGTGGATGAGTCACAGCCATTGCTTGAACAATTTGCTCTCTGTGAAAGCTGGAGAGAAGGTTTTTATTCCATGTGATTCTCTTTAGACACAATCTACATCATCAATCATTGTCTTCTTTGGCCCCATAATCTCCTTGATCAGAAAATTTGAGACACAATTGAGTTACATGATGTTACAGTACAGGTTCTCCTATGTCCTGAGTCTTCACTGACCTTCAAAGTTTAGGACCAAAATGTCGGCTATCCTTGCAGCCCTTCTTTTTCTCTAAGTTTTGATCTGCAAACTTAGGTTTTTCACCCTCCAGAAGAGAAGCTTATTATTGCCCTAAAACATATGCAGTTGGGTTCAAGCTAACTATCTGTCTGAATATCGGACATCTTAGCAAAAACATGGAGCAAGTATTTTCCATCAAGTATTGATATGCTAAACTTTAAGTTCCCACAGAATATGAAGAAAAATTTTTAAATATTAAATATAAATAAACAATTGCATATTTTTACACAGAAATTTTGAAATCTAACCATGTACACCATTGTAGCAAGACAGTCCTGTGAAATTTATTTAGTCACTTTTTATTCAATTATGACCCTATTTTTAAATAAATATTTACTTGACAGACAGTATAGCAACGATTCATATATCATGAAAAGCAGTACATATTTAGAAGACGAGAATGACAGGCATTCCAAGTATGAGCCCACTATTACACATTGCTATCTTCAGTGCAGTTACTTAGTTCACAGGTATCAGCATACATAGCTAGTCAGGGAGAGCATCCTACCAATTAACTGCTAGTTTCAAAAACATGTTGATTTTTCTCTGGATCATTGCCTTACCCAACTTGTGCATATAAATGTATGAATTTGCCCCTGTCATGTTTCCTAGCTTTTATCCATGCCCTCTCTTTGTTGTCTAATCCTAAAGTGTTAGCTGTTCTTTTAATTGTGTTATAACTTTCTATTTGTATTTCTTCTTTTGAGCCCTTATACTACGGAGAATTTATGATATTTATATATGTGGATCTGGTTTATTTCCCTTATGGGTATATCTTCAAGCGACGTGGAATTAAATATAAATGCTTAGAGTTTATCATTCTTTATAGCTGAGTAATACTCCATTGAACAAAAATATCACAACTTTTTCATCCATTCCTCAGGGGATGAGCATCTTGGTTGTTTCCAAGATTTGTCTATCACAAATTTGCTGCTATAAACATAGGTACACATATATCACTATGATATGATGTTTTCAAATGCTCTGGGAAAATTCTCAAGAGCAGGACAGCAGGCTTGAAAGGGATATCCAGTTCTAGTTTTTATTAAGGAGTCTCCACACTGATTTCCATGAAGATTGCACCAGTCTACATGTCCAAGAGCAGAGGGGAAGGGTTCTCTTTTTTTCCCACAGACTCTCCAACATTTGTTGTTAGTTGATTTACTTACGATAGCCATTCTTTCGGTGATAAGATCATATTTCAGTGTTCTTTTAATTTGTACTTCACAGATAGCTAGTGATATGCAGTATTTTCCCATACATTTATTCACTTCTTTAATTTCGTCCTCTGAGAAGTGTATTTATCTCATATGCTCATTTCTGTATTGGTTTTTTTAATTTTGGGGCCCTAATGTTTTCTAGTTCTTTATAAATTCTAGAGAGCAAACCTTTGACTGAGTGCTTATTAGTCAAGAATTTCTTGAAATTTAGGTTCTACTTTCACATTGTATGTAATTTCTTTTGAAGAGCAAATATTTCTCAATAAGAGGAGGTCCCAGTTGTTAATTCTATCAAGAATTACCCGTTTGATTTGATTTTTGTTCATGAACTCTTTGCCTACCCCTATGTCTTCAAGAGTTCCTCCTACTTTCTCTTACAGGAGATTTAGTATTTGTATTTCAATGTTTAGATCTTTAATCCATTTTGACTTTAGCTTGGTGCATGGTGATAGACCTGGGTCAAGTTTTAGTTTTCGGCATGTAGAGAGCCAATTTTTCCACTACAATTTGTTAAAGAGGCTATTGTACTTCCAGTAAGCATGGTTGACCAATTTGTGGAAGATCTGGTGGATGAGTGTGTTCAGAGAGTTTTCTGAATCTTCTAATCTACTCCACTTATCTACAGGTCTATTGTGTTGCCAGTACAGTGATGATTTTATCACACTAGCTTTGTAGTATAATTTCAACTAATGCCTCCTGCCTTGTCTTTCTTGACCAGAACAGCCTTTGCTGTTCTAGGACTTTTCTGGTTCCAAATAAATTTTAAGAATGATTTCCCTACTTCTGGGATATATATTGGTGGTAGTTTGATAGGGATTGCATTATATCTGTACAGCGGTTTTGGGAGTATGGACATCTTCACAATGTTGGTCCTTCCTACCCGGGAACAGGGAATATCTTTCAATTTTCTGAAACTCTCTAAGATCTCTTTTTTTAAGTACTGTAATTTTCATTGGACAGATGTTTGATTTCTTTAATTAGATGAATTCCAAGGTATTTTATTTTCAAAGATACTATTCTAAAAGGTATTGTTTCTCTAAATCCTCTCTCAGTGTGTTTGTTATCTGTGTAGAGGAATGCTACTGAATTTGGGGTATTGAATTTGTTTTTTTTATTTATTTTTCCATAATGTTATTGATAAACAAAAAGCAATGAGACAGTTTCAAATCAAATTAGTAGGACAGTTTCAATAGTTGACACATTGCATACATTCCTCCCAGTGGTTAACTGCTCTACAAAATGCGGACATGATATCCTATCTACAAACACCATTAGAACAAATCACTCTATTCATTAAGAGAATGTAACAATATATCTATCCTAACCACTTTGAATACACAGATATGAAATGGACATTAATCTGTTTTCCCTTTTTTTGTTAAGTTCCGTTATTTGAATATTATAGGTGTGTTAACTCATCAAAATAATCTAAAATAGTTCAGTACTCCATAAAAGTATTGGGTCTTCTGCTTCACTGGCAATGTCAGAAATGGTTGACCTATGGGGCCGGGGAGATAGCTCAGTGGAATAAGCACTTCCCTGGCAAGTGCAAGGGCCTGAGTTCAATCCCTGGTTCCACCAAAAAAAAAAAAAAAAAACTGTTGACCTGAGTCCTCTACAGCTTAACATAAAAGCATGGCTTTACTTTTTTTATTTTGTTTTTATATTTTTCTTCTGGGTAGTTAAGGACAAGGTAAAGCACCACCTATGCAACAAGGGTTGTAGCTTTTGGGTCTGCTAAGGTCAGTGAAATCCCCTCAGGATTTATCCTGAGATCCTGTACTTCAGATTGTTTGTCAGTGTCAACCATGTGGATGAGTCATGGCCATTACTTGGCCAATGTGCTCTCTGTGAAAGCATGAGACAATGTTTTCTGTTCATGTGACTCTCGTAAGGCGCACTCTACATCATCGATCACTTTCCTCTTTAGCCCAATAATCTAATTGATCAGAAAATTTGGGAGACTGTGGAGTTACATGACATTACAGTACAAGTTCTCATATGTCCTGAGCCTTAGTTGATCTTGGAAGGCTAGGGCCAAAATGTTGGCTTTCCTTGCAGCCCTCCTTTTCATCAAATTTTGGTCTGCAAACTTAGATTGTTAACCATCTAGAAGACAAGCTTATTGTTTTTACCATACAACTCAGGCTGTTAAGCTTAACCTCACTATCTGTCTGCATATCAAACATCTTAGGCACAATATGGAACAGGTATTTTTCATCAAATATTGATATGTTGAACTTTAAGTCCCTACAGAGTATGATTTAAAAAAATTAAAAATTAGAATATATTTTTAAAATAGGCATAAAGAATTATAT
>NW_004524693.1:4847246-4848198 GCF_000260255.1 Octodon degus
AAAATAGGCATAAAGAATTATATACTTCTTATGTTTACACATAAGTTCAAAAATCTAACCATGTACAGCCTTAAAGAAGGACAGTACCACAATATTCCTATCCCTGTCTCTTGCTTTCAGTCACCACCCCTTCTTTTTGAACAACCATCTACCTGAGAGACTTCATAAGAGCAACTGGTATGTCATGACAAGCAGCCTGTATTCAAAAGACCAGAATGACAGGTACTCCAAGCATGAAACTATTATTACAAATTACCATCAGCAGTGCAGTTGCTTAGTTCACAAGTATCAGTATATACAGTTAGTCAGGGTGAGAATCTTTCCAATTAACTGCTAGATTTTAAAAATCTTCTGAGGCTGCGGGATCCTGAACAGACCCAGAGCGCAGGCCCGGAGAAAGAGGGAGATGACCCAGGCCACGGGATCCTGACCTGACCCAAAGCGCCAGCCTGGAGAGTGAGTGAGACGACCTGGGGCCCTCCTGAACCTGAATAGACCAGGAGCACAGGCTTGGCCAGTGAGTCAGATGACCTAGGCTGCGGGATCATGAATAGACCCAGAGCACAGGCCCGGCGAGTAAGTGAGAGGACCCAGGTCTCCGAATCCTGAACAGACCCAGAGCACAGTCCCGGTGAATGAGTGAGATGACCTGGGGCCCTCAGGATCCTGAATAGACCCAGAGCACAGGCCCAGCATGGAACCCATCAGAACTCCCTGCAAAGAGGCTAGAGTCAAGACCCACCCAGCTGATTCAGGAGCAGAACATCTTGACAGGAGACACAAAGGGTTAAATTTTGATGGCTGCACCAAAAAGAAGTGGAGCACAGCAGCCAGATCCAAGCAACACCCACCTGGAAGAATCTGAACTTTCGTAGATCCGGACCTGGTGCTAAGGTAATAACTCTATCCAAGCTCTACACCAAAGGTCAGAAGACAGTGGTATACAAAATGA
>NW_004524693.1:4848688-4850355 GCF_000260255.1 Octodon degus
AAGAATATGGGCAGAATAGCAGAAAACTTCCCAAATATGGGGCAACAATCTGACATTACTGTAACCGAAGCATAAACATCTCCAAATAATATCAATCCAATGAAAACCACACCCAGACACATAATAATGAAGATTCCAGAAATTCAGCATAGGAACAGTATACTAAAAGCCACTAAAGAAAAGAAAGAGATCACATTTAAAGGAAAACCCATCAGAATAATGACAGATTTTTCTTCACAAACCATCAAGCCAAGAAGAGCTTGGAGCAAAATACTTCAAGTCTTGCAAGAAAACAAAATCCAACACAGACTGATATATTCTGAAAAACTCTTTCAAATATAATGGAGAAGTGAAATATTTTCATGACAAAGAACAACTAAAGAATTTCATGATGACAAAGCCAAGCCTACACAGATTAATAGTGATGCGCTAGAGAGGGAGCAAATTGATCACAGCCCCATGAATGAGAATGGAAAGAACCTGTAAAATAGGGCAAACAATTAAACAGAGGAGAATAAGAGGTACACAATAGTAGTTTTTCAGCTATTCTTTTGTGTTCAGCAGCAGAATATTTTCATCAGCACACCCTACAAATGGACTTCTAATCCACTTGATGAGTCATGACTCCACCTGAGTCTACAGGGTGGATTTCAACGAAATAGCTGTAGCTCAGCTCCACAAGTGACACCTAGCCACCAGTAACTCTCAAGGTCATTATGCATGTCCACAACACACTAGAACTTTGTGCAATCCTATCCTCAAACTGCTAGAAGTGCTGGTCATTTACTTGCCATTTCAGTATTTATCTTATGTTTTACTCTTAGTTCTTCTTTGCTATCATGAAAACTTTTTCTTAGTTCAATTGTTTGGAAACATTTAATTTTCTGAATATTGCTTAATCGTAATTTTTATTCTAAGATTTATACTGTATCTTTGACTTACAATTTATTTAAAAGACATTGTATCATATCCTCTCCTAATATTAGAAACTTTAAAAAGCATATTTCAATTTTCTGTTGACTTTAAACAAAACAGTGGTTTGTACCTATGTTTATTTATTATTTCTTGCCTATATCTTGTAATATGAGAAACTAATTTGGCAGTAACAATACACATTGTACTAACCATTGTTACTCTCTTAAAATCTTGTTTTGAGATTTTGTACCACTGTTATAATTTTTTTTCTTTAAAATCAAATAACTGATGTACAAAAAAAATCTTCTGGAGAGTCTCAGGATCATTGCCTTGCCTATCTTCTACATATAAATGTATGTCTTGACATTGTCATGTTTCCTAAATCTTCTCCTTTCCCTCTCTTGATTAGTTTGTCCTCAAGAAACTGCTTCCTTTTTACTTGTATTATACCTTTCTATATGTATATCTTCTTTTGAGTTGTTATACTATGGAAACTATATGATATTTAAACATTTGTGTCTGGTTTATATCACTTATGATTATATGTTCAAGTAGCATCCACTTCAATATACAGGCTTCCGGTTTATCATTCTTAATAGCTGAATCATACTTCATTGTGTAAAAATACCACATCTTTTTCTTTCTTTTTTTTTCTACAGTTTTATTGATAAACATATAGCAATGAGACAGTTTCAAATCAAATCGGAAGTACAGTTTCAACAAATAATACACTGCATATATTCTTCTTAGTG
>NW_004524693.1:4851730-4855766 GCF_000260255.1 Octodon degus
GTTTAAATGGGATTTCCAGTCCAACTTTTCTAAGTAGTCTCCCATACTGTTTTGCATAATGGTTGCTCCAGTCTACATCCCCACCAACACTGGAGAAGTGTTCCTTTTTCCCCACAGCCTCTCCAACATTTGTTGTTGGGTGATTTTGTTATGACAGCCATTCTTTCTGGGTTGAGATGATATCTCAATGTTGTTGTAATTTGCATTTCGCAGGAGGCTACTGATGTGGAGCATTTTTTCACATATTTATTTGCTTCTTTAATTTCATCCTCTGAAAAGCATGTGTTCATCTGAGATGCTCATTTCTGGATTGGGTCTTTAAATTTTGGGGCCCTAGTTTTTTTCAGTTCTTCTTATACTCTAGAGAGCAGACATTTGTCTGAGTAGTTATTTGTCATGATTTTCACCAAATTTGTTGGTAGCCTTTTCACTTTGTTGGTAATTTATTTTGATGAGAAAAAACTTCTCAGTATGAGCAGGTCCAAGTTGTTAATTCTTTCAAATGTTTGGGGTGTGATTTGTTTTCTGTGCATGAAGTTTTTGTCTAATCCTATGTCTTGAAGAGTTCCTCCTACTTTCTCTTCCAGGAGATTTAGTGTCTCTGCTCTAATGTTTATATCTTTAATCCATTTTAACTTTAGTTTAGTGCATGGTGATAGACTTGTGTCAAGTTTATTTTTCGGCATGTAGAGAGCCAGTTATATCAGCACCATTTTTTGAAGAGGTTATCTTTCTTCCAGTGAGTATGTTTGGCCCCTTTGTCAAAGATAAGGTGACTGAGTGTGTTCATAGGGGCTTCAGGGTATTCTAATCTATTCCATTGATCCTCAGATCTATTTTGTTGCCAGTACCATGCTGATTTTGTCACAGTAGCCTTGTAGTATAATTTCAAGTCAGGAAATGTAACGCCTCTTGCCTTGTCTTTATTGCCCAGGATTGCCTTTGTCATTTCTGGTTCCAGATAAAATTTAGGAATGATTTTTCTAGCTCTGTGAGGTATGTCAGTGGTAGTCTGATAGTGATTGCTTTAAATCTGTACAGCAATTTTCAGAGTATGGCCATCTTCACAATGTTGGTTCTTCCTATCGAAGAGCATTGAATATTTTTCCTTTTTCTGAAATCCTCTACGATCACTTTTTTCAGAGTATTGTAAGTTTCCTTCAAAAGATCATTGACTTCTTTAGTTAGATTAATTCCACGGTATTTCATTTTCCTCAGGGCTATTGTAAAAAGTATTGATATTATAACTTCCCACTCAGTGTGTTTGTTGTCTGTGTAGAGGAATGCTATTGACTTTTGAGTATTGCCTTTATAACCTGCTATGCTACTGAATATCTGTATTAATTCTACTAGGTTCTTGGTGGAGTTTTTTGGGACTTCCAAGTAAAGTATCATGTCATCTGCAAATAAAGATAATTTAAATTCTTCTTTACTTATTTTTATTCCTTTTATTTCTTTCTCTTGTCTATTGGTTGTAGCTAATGATTTCAGAACTATATTGAATAGGAGTGGTGATAGAGGATATCCTTGTGTTTTACTAGAACTAAGAGTAAAAGTTTTCAGTTTTTCCCCATTTAGGATAATGTTTTCCCTTGGGTTTTCATAAATGGCTTTTACCAGATTGAAGTAGAGGCCATCTATTCCGATATTCTGTAGGACTTTGTACATGAATGAGTGTTGGATTTTGTCAAAAGCCTTTTCTTCATCAATGGAGATGTTCATGTGGTTTTAGTTTTTGCTCTATTGATATAGTGTATTACATTTATAGATTTTCGAATATTGAATGATCCTTGTATCCCTGGAATGAATCCTACCTGGTCATGTTGTATGATCTTCTTGTTGATTTGCTGTGTTCTATTTGCTAGTATTTCATTGAGGATTTTGGCATCTATGTTCATGAGGGAAATCAGCCTGTAGTTCTGTTTCTTAGTTGTGCCTTTCCCTGGTTTTGGTATCAGTATAATACTTTCCTCCAGTAACAATTTTGGGAGGCTTGCTTCCTTTTCAAATTCATGGAAGAGTTGGAGGAGTATAGGATTGCATCTTCTGTAAATGTCTTGGAGATTCCAGCTGTGAACCAATCCGCACCTGGATTTTCTTTGCTTGTAGGTTTTTAATTACATCTCCTATTTCATTGGGTGTTATTGGGCTATTGAGAGTTATTATATCTTGTCAATTCAGTTGTTGTAATTTGTACCTTCCTCGTAATCTTTCCATTTATACTGTGTCTTCTATTCTGTGATAGTAAAAAGCAGCTACTCTGTCAAAGTAGCTATGGATAATTTCAGAATTTCCATTGAGTCTGTGGTAATTACACCCTTTTCATTCCTTATTGCTTGTATTTGAATTTTTTCTTTCCTCTTTTTGATGAGGTTACCTAGAGGCTTCTCGATTTTATTTAATCTTTCAAAGAACCAGCTTTTTGCCTTTTTAATTTTTTGAATTGTTTTCTTTGTCTGAATTGAATTAATTTTTGCTCTAATCTTTATGATTTCTACCCATCTTTGGGCTCTGAGTTTGGTTTCCTCTTCCTTTTCTAGTTAGTGAAGGTGCAGCATTAATTTCTTTATTTCTTCCCGTTCTGTTTTCCTAATGTGTGAGTTCACATCTATAAATTTCCCTCTGAGAACTGCTTTCATTTTATCCAATAAATTACTATAATTTGTGCTTGTATTTTCATTGAATTGTAGATATTGTTGAATTTCTTGTTTAATTTCATCTATGACCCATTGGTTGCTGAGTAGGGTGACATTTAATTTGCATGTATTTAAGGATTTTTTTCTAGTTTCTTTTGTCATTTATTTCCAGTTTCATTGCACTGTGGTCAGATAATGTGCCTTTGATAATTTCTATTTTCTTACATATACTTAAGCATGACCTATGGTCCAGTATTTGGCCTATTTTAGAAAATGGCCCATGTGCAGATGAGAAAAATGTGTTTTCAGCTGTGTTTGGGTGGAACACTGTATATGTCCAAGTCCATTTTTTCAAACTCTCGTTGTGTTTTGTTATTTCTTTGCTAAGTTTTTGTCTGGTTGACCTATCTTTTGGAGATAAGGGGGTGTAAATGTCTCCTGTTAATGTTGTGGTATTGGATATTAGATTTTTCATGTCCATTAAGATTTGCTTTATATACTTGGGTGCTCCCGTGTTTAGTGCATGCATATTTATGAGAGCTACCACTTCCTCTTGAAATTTTCACCTAACAAGTATATGGTAACCTTGTTTATTTCACTTCATCATTGTTGGTATGAAGTTGAGACTGTCTGAGAATAGGATTGCTACCCCTGCCTTTTTCTGAGGGGCTGGGTCATGTAGTATTGTGTTCCATCCTTTGACTTTCAGCCTATGAATGTCTTTATGGGTTAAACGTGTTTCTTTTATACAACATATTGTTGGATTTTGTTTCCTAATCCACTGGGCCTGTCTATTTCTCTTAATTGGTGAATTGAGCCCATTTACATTGAATGTTAGAATTGAGATGTATTAACCTACAATTGACATGTTATTTACCTGTCATCATTTACTTCTTTTTCTCCTGTGTTTAATTGCTTGCCCTATTTAGATGGTTGTTTCTGATTTCATTCGTGGAGTTCTGATCATTTTGTTCCCTCTCTAGAACATCTTTCAGTAGCCTTTGTAGGGTTGGCTTTGTCATCACGAAATTCTTTATCTGTTTTTTGTCATGAAAGTATTAAACTTCTCCATCAAACTTGAAAGAGTGTTTTGCAGGGTATAGTAGTCTTGGCTGGAATTTGTTTTCATGGAAGACTTGAAGTACTCTCCTTCACACTCTTCTTGCCTTCATATTTTGTGAAGAGAAGTGGGCAGTAATTCTGATGGGTTTTCCTTTGAATGTGATCTGCTTCTTTTCTCTAGCAGCTTTCAGTATATTATTCTTGTGCTGAATTTCTGGGATCTTGAGTATTATATGTCTCTTTGTGTTTTTCATTGGGTTATGGTTACTTGGCGTTCTGTGTGCCTCAATTACCTAAATGTCAGATTGTTTTCTCATATTTGGGAATTTTTCTGCTAT
>NW_004524693.1:4856578-4869234 GCF_000260255.1 Octodon degus
ATTCCCAGTTTGTTCTGTGTTAGTGTCCTCTGCACTTGCTATAGTTGGGCTTCGAGTTTGAGATTGCATTTTTTTCCTTCTCATCATTTTGTGTAGCACTGTCTTCTGACCTTTTTTGTAGATCTTCTTTGCAGTTATAACCGTAGCACATACTGAAGCTCAGGTTCAGATCTGCAAAGTTTGGATTTATCCAGCTGTGCCTGGCTTGGGTCTGGCTGCTGTGCTCAGCTCCTTCCTGCTGCTGCCCTTGGGGGTGAACCTTTTGTGCCCCTCCGGCAAGATTTTCTGCTCCTGGACTAGCCTGGTGCTTCTATCCTCTGCACACTCTGCAGGGCTTGCAGCTGCAGGGTTTCAGCCTAGGCCTATATGCCAGGCATTATCTGAGCCTGGAGGTGTCAAGGTGTAGTAGAGCGGAGAGGCAGCTCTCCCACACACTCACTGGGCCTGGGCTAGGACTGGATCTGGGAGTTCCCAGAACATGGCAGAATTTCCTACCCTGTGTGTGGGGTTTGTGGAAGTACTATGGATTGATGTGTTCATCCCAATGGAGTGGAAGGGGGTTTCACGCTTGCTGTGCCTGGGCTGGAACCAGTAGTAGGTCCCGGTGGCACAGGGTAGCTGTAAACTCTCCCACAAACTCACCGTTCCTGGGCTAGTACTAGGGCTAGGTGTTCGCAAAATGTGGCAGAATTTCCTACCCTGTGTTGGGGTGTGTGTGGGTACTATGGATTGATGGGCTCATCCCAAGGGTTGAAGAGGGTTTCACCCACACTGTGCCTGGGTTGGAACCAGTAGTAGGGCCCACTGGCACAGGCTAGCTGGAAGCTCTCCCACAAACTCATCAGTCCTGGGCTAGGACTGGTCTGGGGGTTCCCGGAATGTCTGGGGTATTGAATTTGTATCCTGCTATGCTACTGAATTTCTGTATCAATTCTAGCAGCTTCTTTGTGGAGTTTTTTGAGTCTTCCAAGTAAAGTATCATGTCATCTGCAAATAATAATTTAACTTCTTTAACTATACATACTTCTTTTATTTCACTCTCTTATATAATGGCTCTAACTAATGATTCCAGAACTATATTGAACAGGATGAGTGCTGGAGGACATCCTTGACTTGTACTAGATCTGAGAGTAAAAAATTTCTGGTTTTCCCATTTTAGAATATATGAGCTGTTGGGTTCTCATAGATGGATTTCATCAGATTGAAGTAGAGGCCATATATTCCAAATTTCTGTAGGACTTCGAACATGAATGAGTGTTGGAGTTTGTCAAAAGACTGATGCATCAATTGAGATGATCATGTGGTTTTTTAGATATCACCCTATTGATATAGTGTAATACATTGATAGATTTGTGTGTATTGAACCATTCTTGCATGCCTGGGATGAATTCTACCTGGTCATGGTGTATAATCTTCTTGATGATTTGCTATATTCCATTTGCTAGGATTTTATTGGGGATTTTTGCATCGATGTTTATGAGAATGATTGGCCTGTAATTGTCTTTTTAGTTGCGACTTTCACTCGTTGATGGATCAGTATAATTGTTGCTTCTAGGAATGATTTTGGGAGCATTTCTTCATTTTCAATTTGTTTGAAGAGTTTGAGGAGTATACCGGTTATATCTTCTGTAAATTTCTTGTACAATTCCAGTGTAAATCCATAAGGACTTGGACTTTTCTTTTTCTGTAGGTTATTTATTGCATTATATAGATCATTGGCTGTTATTGGGTTATTGAGTGATGTCATATTTTCTTGATTCAGTTTTGGTAATTTGTACCTTTCCAGGAATCTGTCCATTTCTTCAGTGTCTTCTATTGTGTCAGAGTAAAGGTTCTGAAAGCAGCTATTGAAAATTTTCTGAATTTCCCCTGGGTCTGTGGTAGTCACAACCTTTTCATTTCTTATTGCATGTATTTGAATTTTTTGTTTCCAGTTTTTCATGAGCTTACGTAAGGGTATATCAATTTTATTTAATCTTTCAAGGAATCAGCATTTTGATTCTTTAAATCTTTCAAATGTGTTCTTTCTCTCAGTTCAATTAATTTCTGCTCTTATCCTTACAATTTCATCTCATCTTTGGGCTCTGGGTTTGGTTTACTCTTCTTTTTCTTGATGATGGAGGTGCAACATAAAGCTATTTATTTTCCCCTTCTGTTTTCCTAATGTGTGAGTTCACAGCTATAAATTTCCCTCTGAGAACTGTGTTCATTGCATCCAATAAGTTCTGATAAGTTGTGCTTAAATTTTCATTGAATTGTAAATTTTCCTGAATTTCTTGTTTAATTTCATCTGAAACTCATTCATTATTTCAGAGGGTATTAGTTAATTTCCATGTATTTATGGGCTTTTTCTGTTTTCTGTGTCATTTATTTCCAGTTTCATTGCACTGTAGTCAGATAGTATGTCTGGGATTATTTCTGTTTTCTTGCATATACTTAAGCATGACCTATGGCCCAGTGTGTGGTCTAATTTGGAAAATGATCCATGTGCAGCTGAGACAAATATATATTCAGCTGTCATTGCGTATAACACTCAGTATATGCCCACTAAGTCCGTTTGTTCCAAGCACTGCTCAGTTCTGCTACTTCTTTACTAATTTTTCTGCTTGACATATCTTTATGGGATATGGGGTTATTAAGGTTTCCTACTAAGATTGTGGTATGGGATATTGTATTTTTCAGGTCCATTAAGATTTCTCTTATATATTTGTCTGCTCCCATGTTTGGTTCATTTACATTTATGAGTGTTACTTCCTCCTCTTGGATTTTTTCCCTAACAATTATAGAGTGACCTTCTTTATTTCATTTGACCAATCTTGATTTGAAGTTGAGACTGTCTGATAATAGGATTGCTACTCCTGGCTTTTTCTGAGGAGTTGGGGCATATAGTATTGTGTTCCATCCTTTGACTTTCAGCCTATGAATGCCTTTATAAGTTAAATGTGTTTCTTTTATACAGCATATTGTTGGATTTTGTTTCCTAATCCACCGTGCCAGTCTATTTCTATTAATTGGTGAATTGAGTCCATTTACATTGATGGTTAGAATTGAGATGTATTGACTTACATTTGACATGTTATTTACCTGTTGTCGTTTACTCCTTTTTATCCTGTGTTTAATTTCTTGCCCTATTTAGTTGCTTCTGATCTCATTCATGGAGTTCTGATCATTTTGGTCCCTCTCTAGAACATCGTTCAGTAGCCTGTGTAGGGTTGGCTTTATCATGAAATTATTTAGCTCTTCTTTGTCATGAAAGTATTTCACTTCTCCATCAAACTTGAAAGAGAGCTTTGCATGGTATAGTAGTCTGGGATGGAATTTGTTTTCATAAAGGACTTGAAGTACTCTGCTCCACATTCTTCTTGCCTTCGTAGTTTCAGAAGAGAAGTCTGCCATTACTGTGATGGGTTTTCCTATGAATGTGACCTGTTGGTTTTGTTTTTCTTTTTGTTTTTGTTTTCTCTAGAGGCTTTCAGTATATTGTTCTTCTGATGGATTTCTGGGTTAGTGACTATTATATGTCTCGCTGTGTGTTTAGGTCGCTTGAATTACTTAGACTTCTGCATGCTTCAGTAATCTGAATGTCAGATTTTTTCCTCATATTTGGGAAATTTTCTGCTATCATTTTGTGCCTGTATTTTTTAATATCATTTGTATTAACTCCTTCTTTCTCGTTGTTTCCTATTAGTGTCACATTGTTAACCTTCGCACTAACTTGATGGTAATGAATTTTTTTCCTGCATCCTAGTTGGTTTTAAGAGATCTTTTCTTATCTTTTCACTAGATGCAAAGGTGTGTTCAAGATCTGAAACACTAACATCACTTTCAAACATATGGTTAGTAAGCTTGTGTTTGAAAATTTAAATTCCATTATAACCATTTGACTCTGCTTCATGTGATTTGTTTCCTTCCAATATTGCTCATTCAAGGAATCCATTGCTTTTCTTATCTCCTCTATTTTTTATCAGTGTCTTCTTGAGAAGCAGTTATTAATTCTTTTTTTCCATAACTTTATTGAGAAACAAATAGCAATGAGACAGTTTCAAACCAAATCGGTAGGACAGATTCAATAATTAACACATTGCATACATTCTTCCTAGTGGTTAATTGCTGTACAAGATGCAGATTGATATCCTATTTACAAACACCATTAGAACAAATCCCTCTATTCATTAAGAGAATAAAACCATATATCTATCCTAACCACTTTGAATACACAGATAACAAATGAACATTCATCTGTATCCCCATTTATTCTTAAGTTCCTCATATAAATATTATAGGTGTGTAAACTCACAAATATTCTAAAAGAGTTCAGAGGTCCATAATAGTATTGGGTCTTCAGTGTCACTGGCAATGTCAGAAATTTTGGACATGAGTCCCCTACAGCTCAATATAACATCATGACTTTACTTTTCATACTTCCTTTTTATACTATTCTGCTGGATGGTTAAGACCTAGGTAAAGCAGGACCTATGCAACAAGAGTTGTAGCTTTTGGGTCTGATAAGGTCAGTGAAATCCCCTCAGGATTTATCTTGAGATCCTGTACCTCAGATTGTAGAACTTTTGTCAGTGTCAGCCAAGTGGATGAGTCATGGCCATTGCTTGGCCAATGTGCTCTCTGTGAAAGCCTGAGAGAATGTTTTCTTTCCATGTGATTCTCATTAGGCACACACTACATCATTGATCACTTTTCTCTTTGGCCCCATAATCACCTTGATCAGAAAATTTGGGACACTACCGAATTACATGACATTACAGTACAAGTTCTCATATGTCCTGACTCTTAAGTAACCTTGAAAGGCTAGGGCTAAAATGTTGGCTTTCCTTGTGGCCCTCCTTTTTCTCTAATTTTGGTTTGCAAACTTAAGTTATTAATCATCCAGAAGCCAAGGATATTGTTATTACAGTACAACCTAGGCTGTTAAGCTTAACCTCACTCTCTGCCTGAATATCAAACATCTTAGGCATAACATCTAACAGGTATTTTTCATCAAGTATTGATATGTTGAACTTTAAGTCCCTGTAGAATACGATGAAAAATATTTAAAAATTAGAATGTATTTTTTAAAATAGGGATAAAGAATTATGTACTTCTTATTTTTACACATAAGTACAAAAATCTAACCATATACAACCTTGAAGCAGGACAGTCCCACAATATTCATTCCCCTGTCTCTTGCCTTCATTCACAACCCCCTTCTTTTCAAAAACTCATCTACCTGAGAGACAGCAGAGCAGCAACTCGCATGTCATGACAAGCAGCCTGTATTTAGAAGACCAGAATGATAGGCACTTCAAGCACAAAACTTATATTACAGATTACCATCTTCAGTGAAGTTACTTACTTCACAGGTATCAGTATATATAGTTAGGGTGAGAATCTTTCCAATTAACAGCTAGATTCAAGAATGTTCTCTAGATTCTCTGGATCATTGCCTGGCCCATGTTCTAAATATAACTGTATGGCTTGACATAGTCATGATTCCTAGCTCTTCTCTTTTCCCTCTCTTGATTAGTTAGTCCTCGAGATTCTGCTTTCCTTTTGCTTGTATTATACATTTCTATTTGTATTTCTTCTTTTGAGTTGTTATAGTAGGGAAACTATATGATATTTAAATATTTGTGTCTGGTTTATTTCACTTATGAGTCTATGTTCAAGTAGCATCCACTTCAATATAAAGGCTTCGAGTTTATCATTCTTTATAAGTGAGTAATACTCCAGTGTGTAAAAAATACCACGTCTTTTTCAACCATTTCTCAGGTGATGGGAATCCTAGTTGTCTCCAAGATTTGGCTATCACAAATTGTGCTGCTATAAACATAAGCACACATGTATCATTACAATATGATGCTTTCAGTTCCCCAAGGAACATTCCCAGGAGAGGAATAGCTGGTTTAAATGGGATTTCCAGTCCAACTTTTCTAAGGTGTCTCCGCACGGATTTCCATCACAGTTGCTCCAGTCTACATTCTCACCAGCAGTGGAGAGGGGTTCCTTTTTCCATACATCCTCCCAAACGATTGTTGTTGGGTGATTTCTTTATTATAGCCATTTATTATGGGGTGAAATGATATCTCAAATTTGTTTTAATTTGCATTTCACAGATGGCTAGTGATGTGGAGCATTTTTTCATATATTCATTCCCTTCTTTAATGTCATTCTCTGAGAAGCATGTGTTCATCTTGGAAGCCAATTTCTGGAATGGGTCCTTAAATTTTGGGGCCCTAGTGTTTCTTAGTTCTTTATAAATTCTGGAGAACAGACCATTGTCTGAGTGCTTATTTGTCATGATTTTTTCCAAATTTGTGAGTTGCCTTTTCACTTTGTTGGTAATTTCTTTTGACATGAAAAAACTTCTCAATAAGAGCAGGTCCCAGTTTTTAATTCTTTCAACTGTTTGCCGTGTGATTTGATTTCTGTTCATGAACTATTTGCTTACCACTATGTCTTCAAGAGTTCCTCCTACTTTACTCTTCCATGAGATTTAGTGTCTCTGCTTTAATGTGTATTCAGCTGTTTTTAAACTGCTATGCTACTGAATTTCTATATTAATTCTAGTAGCTTCTTGGTTGAGTTTTTTGTCTTCCAAGTGAAGTATCATCTTATCTGCAAATAAAAGTAATTTAACTTCTTCTTTACTTATTCTTATTACTTTTACTTCTTTCTCTTGTCCTATATCTTACCTAATGTTTCCAGAACTATATTGAATAAGAGTGGTGATAGAGGACACCTTTGTCTTGTACCAAATCTAAGAGTAAAAGATTTCAGTTTTTCCCCATTTAGGATTATGTTAGCTGTTGGGTTTTCATAAATGGCTTTTCCCAGATTGAAGTAAAGGCCATCTATTCCAATTTTCTGTAGGACTTTGAAAATGAATTATTGTTGGACTTTGTCAAAAGTCTTTTCTGTATCAATGGAGATGATCATGTGGTTTTTTGTTTTCGCTCTATTGTTATACTGTATTACATTTATAGATTTTCGAATATTGAACCATCCTTGCATCCCTGGGATGAATCCTACCTGCTCATGGTGTACGATCTTCTTGATGATTTGCTGTATTCTATTTGCTAGGATATTATTGAGGATTTTGTCATGTATGTTCACAAAGGTGATTGGCCTGTAGTTTCCTTTCTTAGTTAGGTCTATTCCTGCTTTTGGTATGAGTATAAAATTTGCCTCCAGGAATGATGTTGGGACCATCGCTTCCATTTCAATCTCCTTGAAGAATATGAGGTGCATAGGGACTACATCTTCTGTAAATTTCTTCTCTAATTCAGCTGTGAATGCATCTGGACGTGGACTTTGCTTTGTCAGTAGATTTTTATTTTATCTCGTGTTTCATTTGCAGTCATTGGGCTATTGAGGGTGGTTATATCTTGTCGATTCAGTTGTGGTAATTTGTACCTTTCTAGGAATCTGTCCTTTTATTCTGTGTCTTCTATTCTGTGAGAGTAATGATTCTCAAAGTAGCTCTTCATCAAGAAAACTACAATACACATGATCATCTCAGTTGATGCAGAAAAGTCTTTTGACAAAGTCCTACAATAATTCATGTTGAGGGTCCAAAAGAAATGTGAACAGACGGCCTCTTCTTCAATCAGGTAAAAGCCAATTATTAAAATGCAACAGCTAACATAATTCTAAATGGGGAAATGCTGACAACATTTACTCTTAGATCTTGTACCAAACAAGAATGATCTCTATCACCAATCGTATTAAATATAGTTCTGAAACAATACCTACAGTCATTGGACAACAGAAAGAAATAAAAGGAATAAGAATAGGTAAAGAATAAGTTAAATTATCTTTATTTGCAGATGACATGATACTTTACATGGAAGACCCAAAATCTCCACCAAGAAGCTACTAGAATTAATATAGAAATTCAGTAGCATAGTAGGTTACAAAGACAATACTCAAAAGTCAATAGCATTCCTCTACATAGATGACAAAAACACTGAGAGGAAAGTAATAAAATGATACCTTTTACAATAGTACTGAAGAAAATGAAATACCTTGGAATTAATCTGACTATCACAAACATACCTCACAGAGCTAGACAAATCATTCCTAAAATTTATTTGCAACCAAAAAAGACATAGAATAGCAAAGGCAATCTTGGGCAATAAAGACAAGGCAGGAGGCATTACATTTCCTGACTTGAAATTATACTACAAGGCTAGTGTTATAAAATCAGCATGGTAGTGGCAACAAAAGAGACCCGAGGATCAATGGAATAGATTACAAGAAACTAAAGCACCTACAAACACACTCAGCCACCTTACCTTTGAAAAAGCGCCCAAGCATACTCCCTGAAGAAAGATAGCCTCTTTAACAAATGGTTGTGGAAAATCTGGCTCTCTACATGCAGAAAACTAGACACCAGTCTATCACCATGCACTAAGCTAATGTCAAAAAGGATTAGAGATCTAAACATTAAAAGAGACCCTGAATCTCCAAGAAGAGAAAGTAGGAGGAACTCTAGAAGACAGGCGTAGGCAAAGAGTTCATGAACAAAAATCAAACTGCATGGGAAACACTTGAAAGAATTAAAAACTGAGACCTGCTCTTATTCAGAAGTTTTTGCACGTCAGAAGAAATTACCAACAAATTTAAAAGACAACCCACAAATTGTGAAAAATTCATGACAAATAAGTCCTGAGACCATGATCTGCTGTCTAGAATTTATAAAGAACTGAAAAACGCTAGGGTACCAAAATTTAAACCTAGTCCAGATATGGGCATCTGAGATGAACAAACACTTCTCAGACAAAGAAATTAAAGAAGCAAATAAATATATGAAAAAATGCTCCACATCAATAGTCATTCGTGAAATGCAAATTAAAACCACATTGAGATATCATCTCACCACAGAAAGAATGGCTATCATAAAGAAATCTCCCAACAACAAATGTTGGAGAGGCTGTGAGGTAAAAGGAACCCTTCTCCACTGCTGGTGGGAGTGTAGACTGGTGCAACCGTTATGGAAATCAGTATGGAGACTCCTTAGAAAAGTTGGTCTGGAAATCCCCTTTAAACCAGTATTCCTCTCCTGGGAATTTTCCCAGAGGATCTGAAAACATCATATCACAGGGATATATGTGTGCCTATGTTTATAGCAGCACAATTTGTGATAGCCAAATCTTGGAAACAACCAAGATGCACATCACCTGAGGAATGGTTGAGAAAGACATGGTATTTTTACACAATGGAGTATTATTCAGCTATTAAGAATGATAAACTGCAAGCCTTTATATTGAAGTGGATGCCACTTGAACATATACTCATAAGTGAAATAAGCCAGACACACATGTGTAAGTATTGTATAATTTCCCTAGCATAAAATCTCAAAAGAATAAATACAAGTAGAAAGGTATAATACAAGTAAAAGTGAAGCAGGAACTCGAGGACAAATTAAGAGAGAGAAAGGAGAACTAGAAAACATGAAAGTGAGAAGCCATACAGTTGTGTGTAGCAGATGGGCAAGACAATGATCCTGAGAATCTCTAGATGATTTTTGAATCTAACAGTTAATTAGAAAGAGTCTCACCCTGACTATCTATATATACTTAGTTCACACCTGTGACCTAAGCACCTGTACTGCAGATGGTAATCTGTAATAGTAGGTTCATGCTAAGATGCCTGTCATTCTGGTCTTCTGAATACGGACTGCTTGTTATGACATGCCAGTTACTGTTGTGCTGTCTCTTGGGTAGATAATTGTTCAAAAGGAGGGATTGGTGAATGAAAGCAGGAGACAGGAAAAGGAATGTTTTGGGCCTGTCCTGCTTCAAGGTTGTATATGGTTAGATTTTTGGAATTATGTGTAAACATAAGAATTGTATAATTATTTATGCTTATTTTTAAAATATATTCCAGTTTTTAATGTTTGTTCTTCAAGTTCTGTAGAGACTTAAATTTTGACATATCAATACATCATGAAAAATACCTGCTCCTTGTTATGCCTAAGATGTTTGATATTCAGACAGACATTAAGGTTAGGCTTTACAGCCTGGGTTTTATGGTAATAACAATAAGCTTCTCTTCTGGAGGGCTAACAGCCTGAGTTTGCAGACCAAAATTAGAGAAAATGGAGGGCCACAAGGAAAGCCAACATTTTGGCGCTAGCCTTCCAAAGTCAATTAAGACTCAGGATATATGAGAACTGGTGCTGTAATGTCATGTAACTCTACTTAGTAGTGTCCCATATTTTCTGATCAAGGAGATTATGAGGCCAAAGAGGAAAGTGATCAATGATGCAGAGTGTGCCTAAGGAGAGTCGATGGAGAATAAACATTCTCTCAGGCTTTCACAGAGAGCACATTGGCCAAGCAATGGCCGTGAGTCATTCCCATGGATGAGACTGACAAAGGATCTACAATCTGAGGTACAGGATGTCAGGGTAAATCCTCATGGGATTTGACTGATCCTATCAGATCCAAATGCTACAACTCTTGTTGCATATTTCTTGCTTTATCTTGGTCTTAACCATCCAGCAGAAAAGTATAAAACGAAGTACAAGAAGTAAAGCCATGCTGTTATTTTGAGCTGTAGGGGACGTAGGTCAACAATTTCTGACATTGCCAGTGAAGCAAAACTTCCAATACTATTATGGACTACTGGACTCTTTTACAATATTTTGCTGAGTTAGCACACCAATGTTATTCAAACAGAACTAAACAAAAATAGATACAGATGAATGTCCATTTTGTATCTGTGTATTCAAAGTGATTAGGATAGATATTTAGTTACATTCTCTTAATGAATAGAAGGATTTGTTCTTATAGTGTTTGTAAATAGGATATCATGTCCACATCTTTTACAACAATGAGGTAGCGATATAGCTCAGAGGCATAAGTGCCTGCCTGGCAAGAGCAAGATCCCGAGGTCATACAGCAATGAACCACGAGGAAGAATATATGCAATGTGATTATTATTGAAACTATCATAACAATTTGGTTTGAAAAAAATAAAAATAATAATCAACTTAGTGCTTCTAAATATTTAGCAACGTAAAGGAAAATAAGAATGAATTGACAAAGAGAAATATTACAAAGTAGAGAGGAAATGGAAAGAATCCAATCAAAAAAGAAAAAGTAGAAAGAGTAATGGATGGACCAAAGGTGTTTCAAATTTTCTTTTGCGTTTTGAGAAGAAACAGAAAAACTACAAATACAGATGCACAGTATTTCTTACAAGAGAACACTGCTACCCTGAAAGACAAGGTGTCAACAGTGAGTAAGCATAGCTCAGAACAACATAAAGAAGGTCTTTTGTACTTGTTATGGTCTATTCTCTAAGTTTCCCATTAGCTACAATCCAAATATTCTCTAAGGTACATAGAGTAGTAAAGGGCCTCATCTGTCACCATGCTAAAGTAAACACAAGGCCTTTTAGCTCCAAATACAAAAATAGAACGAAAAACATAAATACTGCAATACCAAAGAAAGACAGGAACTACAAACAATTACGTGAAACGGTTGATATTTTGGAACAGTCTGACAAAACCATTTCCCATATGTCTATTTTTTGTGTTAGACAACGGTTTCTCTGTCACCCGAGATTCCCAGATAAATTTCTCATTGTTGAATCTATTTGTGGTCCCTTTCTTAACATTTTAACACAAGTCAGTTCAACAGAGCTGTAAAAAATTGTTATTTTCTTAACTCCCCTCATTCTACAGAAGAGAAGAACACTGGAGAGTCCATCAATCAAATTTGGGTGAGATTCTAAGCTGAAAGTCAAATTTGATGGAAATATGCACTTAAATGGAGAAACTCAAAAATCCAATTCTCTTTGTGAAACTGTAAATGACCTTCATAGAATAGAGGGAAGGTGATGTTGTCAAAATAAACCAGCGTCATTACACAGCTAGCTTCTGATGAATTATTTCAGAAAAAAAAATTAATGAGAAGAAAAGAAGAACCATATATAATGTTTATATAACTGCAGCATAAATAATATTTAAAAAGTAATTTCCACGTGAGTATTTTCTGATTGTAGAACCCCAGGTAATAAACTGTATCTAAGATTTCATTAAGTAATGGATCCTCTTTATCTCATCTGGAATAAAATAATAAAGAAGGGCAAATATAGCAAATAGCAATTTGCTGAATTGTTTGTGTACATTATTTAATTTTATATACATGAGAAGCCTTAAGGTGTAGATGATTAATTTTTATATTTTTAAAGGAAAGAAAGTGACTCTCCTTATGTGCTCAAGCATTCACAGAGAGGTAATTGGTCAAGCAGTGGCCATGACTCATCCACATGGCTGACACTGACAAAAGATCTACAAACTGCTGTACAAGGTTTCAGGGTAAATTCTGAGGGGATTTGACTGACCTTGTCAGATACAATTGTTATATTTTTGTTATATAAGTCTTGCTTTATCTTGGTCTTAAGCATTCAGCAGAAAATTATAAAAACTAGGTATAAAAGTAAAGCCATATTAATATGTTAAGCTGTAAAAAGCTCAACTCAACAACTTCTGACATTGCCAGTCCTATGGATAACCCACTACTATTATGGACTACTGGACTATATTGGATTACTTTGCTGAAATCACGCACCTACAATATTTGAGTGTCAGTTGAATACCCATCTCTGACAAAACTAAACAAAAAAGGGGATTTAAATGAGGGACCATT
>NW_004524693.1:4875484-4876750 GCF_000260255.1 Octodon degus
CAGAGCCCAAAGATGGGAGGAAATCATAAAGATTAGAGCAGAAATTAATTCAATTGTGATGAAGAAAACAATTCAAAGAATTAAAAAAGCAAAAATCTGGTTCTTTGAAAGATTAAGTAAAATCGATAAGCCCATAGCTAACCTCATCAAAAAGAGGAAAGAAAAAATTCAAATACAAGCAATAAGGAATGAAAAGGGTGTAATTACCACAGACTCAGTGGAAATTCAGAAGATTATCAATAGCTACTTTGAGAATCTTTACCCTCACAGAACAGAATACACAGAAGAACTAGAGAGATTCCTGGAAAGGTACAAATTACCACAACTGAATAGACAAGATATAACCACTCTCAATAGCCCAATAATAGCTAATGAAATACGAGATGTAATTAAAAACCTACCGGGAAAGAAAAGTCCAGGTCTGGATGGATTCACAGCTGAATTCTACAAGACATTTACAGAAGATGTAGTCTCTATATTCCTCAAACTCTTCCATGAAATTGAAAAGGAAGATATCCTCCCAAAATCATTCCTGGAGACAAATGTTATACTGATACCAAAACCAGGGAAAGATGCAACTAAAAAGAGAACTACAAGATGATCTCCCTCATGAACATAGATGCCAAAATCCTCAATAAAATCCTAGCAAATAGAATACAGCAAATCATCAAGAAGACCATACACCATGACCAGGTAGGATTCATTCCAAGGATGCAAGGATGGTTCAGTATTCGAAAATCTATAAATGTAAAACAGTATATCAATAGAGCGAAAACTGAAAACCACATGACCATGTCCATTGATGCAGAAAAGGCTTTTGACAAGGTCCAACACTCATTCATGTTCAAAGTCGTACAGAAAATTGGAATAGATGGCCGCTACTTCAATCTGGTAAAAGCCATTTATGAAAACCCAACAGCTAACATAATCCTAAAAGGGGAAAACCTGAAATCTTTTACTCTGAGATCTGGTACAAGACAAGGATGTCCTCTATCACCACTACTATTCAATATAGTTCTGGAATCATTAGATACAACCATTACACAAGAGAAAAAAATAAAAGGAATAAGAACAGGCAAAGAAGAAGTTAAATTATCTTTATTTGCAGGTGACATGATACTTTACTTGGAAGATCAAAAAAACTCCACCAAGAAGCTACTAGAATTAATACAGAAATTCAGTAGCATAGCAGGTTATAAAGTGAATACCCAAAAGTCAATAGGATTCCCCTACACAGACAACAAACACACTGAGAGGGAAATTAGA
>NW_004524693.1:4876850-4878156 GCF_000260255.1 Octodon degus
ATATTTGGCTATTTTATCTTAGTTCAATGAGAAAACAGTTTTGAACTAATAGTGTTTAAGCAAGATATCAGGTCCGCATCTTGTATTCTGAATAACTACTACAAAAACAAAAATATGCAATGTATTAATTGTTGTAACTGTCCTACTAACCTGTTTTGAAGCTGTCTTATTGCTACTTCTATCTCAATAAAATTAACATTAAAAAGTAAGAAAAGAAAATGAGTAAGCAGTGAAAATAATTGACCTGAGTCACACTACTAATAGGTGGTGGCCCAGGAAGTAGAAGTCAGGCTTGTTGCTCTCAAAGTGGTGTAGAAATTTTGGTCTTTTCTGCTTCCTTCAGAATAAATATATTGTAATACCATTGAGAAAAGGAAGCTCAGTGCAATCTATATTTATATTTCACAGAAATTGACATAGAGGCATTGAAGATATATAGCTCTTAGATTTATGTTCATTCTCAGACAGAGAAGACTATGCCCGTATTGTGATTTTGCATTTCAGTTTTTGTTCAGTTCCTAAGGAGAATGAATTCTGAGTTCCCTCCCTCATACCAAAACCTGGGTATGCTCAACTCCCTCATGTAAAATGGTATAGTCTTGCACATAAAGTATGCATACCTTCTCATATATTTTAAATATTTGCTATATTTCTTATAGTACCTAACGTAATGCAATGATATGTAAAATGTTCCTAATTAGAATTGTAATAATTATAAGGAAAAAAATCTGTGCCTGTTTATTATAGACTCAATTTGTTTTCTTATATTTTCAATCAGTTGTTGAATAAATCCATGGATACTGAACCCTTTGATATAGAGGACTGACTGTCTGTCTACTTTGACAGCAAATTACACAAATTGTGTTTATTTTCTATCCATAAGAAAGAGTAATTTTTTGATAATTGGTTTATTGGAAATTTCAACACAGATAGTTTTATCTCATTTAATCAAGATTGAAAGAATTTTATTTCTTTTCTTTTTATGGTGATGGGGATAGAAACCAGGGCATTCTTCATGTTAGGCAAATACTCCACAACCAAGCTATAGTCCAAACTCAAAGTTTTTATTTTGACGTAATTATAAATTCCCATATAGTTGCAAGAGATATTTCATGAGTCCTTTAACCTTCCAATGGTGATATCTTATATAAGTATAGTACAATATTAGAACCAAGATAGTGACATGGAGACCATAAGTACAAAAAAGTTCCATCACAATAAGAAACTTCTATATTTCCATTGTATAGTCTCATGCTCTGCTGCTCATTTACCCCATCTCCTTAAATAGCTGGAAGCCACTACTCAC
>NW_004524693.1:4889011-4896109 GCF_000260255.1 Octodon degus
AAAAGAGGTCATAGAGGATTTCAGAAAATGGAAAGATATTCCATGCTCCTGGATAGGAAGAACCAACATTGTGAAGATTGCCATACTCCCAAAATTGCTGTACAGATTTAATGCAATCCCTATCAGACTACCACCAACATACCTCACAAGAAAACATTCCTAAAATTTATCTGGAACCGGAAAAATCCTAGAATAGCAAAGGCAATTCCAGGCAATAAGGACAAGGCAGGAGGCATTACAATTCCTGACTTGAAATTATACTACAAGACTTGACTTCTCTCTAACTACTACCAAATCTTAGTCTTTCCAGTCCTTTAGAGCCAATTATTACACATCAGCTGGGTTGAAGGGAGGTAGAGGAAAGGGGAAAGAAGCAACAAGTTATAACACCATGTACAGCTATGAATTTTCCATGATGAAAGTGATCTTTATGTATATCAAAAGTGTACCAATAAAATTTAATTAAAAATATAAATTTAATTTTAAAAACAAATGTCAGCTAAATTAATCTTTAGTACTTTATTAATGAAGTTTAACAATTGTTATACTTCTGAATCCAGAAGAATTTGCATTTTAGAAGAAGGTTCCTAAACACAAAAGAATACAGATTTCAACTTTCTAATTTTAATTGGTCTAGGCAAGGAAAACCTTTTAAGTGTAGGAGTTATCAAACTATATGACATATGCAACTCCCTCTGAACAAAACAAGATAAAGACTTGTGAATGAAACCCTATGAATGTCTTTTCTGGAACTTGTCATTCAGAGTGCAGGTAAACAATAAACTGCTCCCTGAAATGAATGAAGTAAGGAAACAATTATCTTGAGATTATGGCATGGTTACTCTGGCTTGGGTTTTGGGAATATAAAAATAATTTTAAACACGATCTGAGATATGTTAGAGGTTAAAAATTTCCATTAAAATATGGCATATTTAGAATTAAAACACTGAAAGAAGATCAAATCCACTTTAGAAACTATTATATCAAGATATTATATTATAGTTGAACATAATGAAATGGTTAATGAAAAATACAATGTAGCTGCAATGAAATGCAGAAGAAAATTTAAAATCAAGTCCTTTTGTTATTCCAAATCACATGAAAACCTTTGGCCAATGCAATGGGCAACAGAATTATGACAAGAATAACACTTAAATCACATTAGGTCATTCTGAATAAACATGTTAGACAATCCCATAATGTTGAAATTTAAAGAAAGTGATAAGGGACTGAAGAATTTCAGTAAACATATCAAGTACATATTTTATGTTTAGAGCTATCAAATTCACATTGTGAACTTTAACACAAATCCCACTGCAACGCAGGAATGTCCTAAGTCTGTTAATAGAATTTACTGAAGGATACTGAGGACTTTAGCTAAGTCATTATCTAAGTCAAAGTGTGAACACTAAGTTGAGGAACAAAGGAGAACATAAAAATATCTTCATTACAATACATAAGGTGAAGATATTACTCAAATATTCAGTAATGTGCAGTGTGACCATAAACTTATTTTGGTATGCTGAATATGGTGCCAAGAGAGCAATCCACAGGGCCAAATTCTCTAAGGCACAACAGCCAATTGATCCTGTACCATTCCACAAATGTCATTTCACATGGTAATAATATTTCTGACAGTCACTCTGCCCAAACTTTCCTATTCATAACACTGTCAGCTGGTGTGTCACTCACAGTGACAGCAAAGGACAGAAGGAAAGATGATTGTAGGAAAGAAGGTAGAAGGTGTTAAGTCACTGCATGGTGATGAAAGAGTTAAACATGTGCCATTTCAAATATGTCAAAACAATGTATTGATGATTTCAAGGTGAAATCACTTAAGAAAGTGTAGCTACAGGAAAAGACATTTGGTGTGTCACTTCCTACATGAAGCAATCCATAAAGATTCATTTGGGAGGTATGTCTTTTACGTACCAAGTCTGGAATACAAGTCATCAGAGACTGGGGATTTGGGGCTACAACGAACCTGAATAAACAAACAAGAAATTCTTATGCTCACTAGCTTCTACCACCACCAGTCCATATATTGCTTAGTAACAACGATAGAGGTTAATAACTTAGTCCAGATAGACTTTTGTTCCATTGTTCCCTCGCACAACCACTGTTCTTTGCCAAAATCATAAAAAAGATAAGGCTTTGGTCATTTCTTCAGACTTCACTACCTTGTGAGTATCCTCATGTACGTATAAAATTTTTAAAATTTTGTATTTCTCCTGATAATCACCGCTTATATTAACTGGCTTCCTAGATCCAACCTCACATACGAACTAAGGGAGATAAAGGAGGGAATCTCTTTTCTCCATAGTGAACAAGCCCCTCCAAAACTGAACTACTATTGTCCCACAAATTGCTTACACATTGCTGGAACAAAGGATGATGGAGCAAAGTATTCTACTGGTCTCAAAAAGTAATTCCTGTATTCAAATCCTTAAAATTTAAAATGATAGTAAAGTGCAAAGCATCTTAGCAGGAGGGGCATTTCATCTAGTGATTTTGGGGATACCTGTATTTGTCCTTTCAGGTTTCCAAAAGAAAATACCTTAGACTGGGTAGCATATAAATAAAATCAATTTATTTCTAACAATTCTGGAGGTTAAAAGACTAAGATGGAGACATTGATAGATTCACTGTCTGGTCATGGCCCATTTCCCACTTCAAGTGGAAAGCACTAATTCACTGAGAAGTTCTAGCAAATCAGAAAATCTTTAATTGTAAGTGAGATCTTTAGGATTACACATAAATATAAATATAAATGCAAGTGAGGCTTATTGCAAACTTTTCAGTGTTCGCTTGAACCAAATATGTGTGGTCTTAAATATGAGACATTTGGTAAAATATTGGTCTTTATATTCTGAAAAACTTAAATAGCAATCACTCAAAAATATTATATGCAGCTAGCCTAGAACTCACAGAGATCTCCCTGTCTCAGCCTCCTGAGTGCTGGGATTACAAGTTTGTGCTACCAGGCCAAGCTGCACATAATGTTCCATGAATGATTTTTTTGAACAATGTTTTGCTCTGTAATTCATTATGAACTCATTATGTAGCCTTCACTGTACTAAAACTCATGGCAATCCTCCTACCTCAGCCTCCCAAGTGAAGGGATTATAGGCATGTGCTAACATGGCCAGTCTTCTATATTTTCTTTTGCCAGTGATTTCTAGTTTCAGTGCACTATGATCTAGTAGTACACATGAGAAAATTCAAGTTCTTTTGTATTTATTTAAACAAGCATTATTGGTTCATATATGGCCTAATTTGAAGAAAACTTCATGAGCTTCTAGGAAGAATTTGTATTCTGTGGTGGTAAGGTAGAATATTCTGAAGATTTCTCTTAGGTCATTTTGTTCAAAGGTATAGTTCAACTATGATATTTGTTTGTAGAGTTTTGCTTGTGGATTTGTGTATTTGTCAAAGTGAGGTATTGATGTTACACAATAGGATTATGTTGACGTTTATTTGATTTTTTGCCTCTAGTAGTGATTATTTAATAAAGTGTGGTGCCTAAGCATTTCCTTTACACATATTTACAGTTGGTATCTCTTCCACTGCAATGATCATTGCAACTGACCGTCACATTGTGACCTTCTTTGTCGCATCTGCTAAGTTTCACCTTTAAATCCACTTTGTCTACAAATAAGATTGGTACTTCTGATTGCTTTCAGGGTCCATATAAATGGAAACATATTTACATTCCTTTGATGTTTAATCTATGAATTTCTTTTTGGTATTATATATCAACACTTTATGCAACAGACTACTGAATTTGGGATTTTTCTAATTGAAGTGATAAATCTCTTTTAAATGGGCTATGAGTCCATTTATATTGAGTTATTAGTGAAAGAAATTGACTTGTTCATGTTATTGAATTATTTTTCTCATTGGTTTATTTGTATAATTTCCTGTTTTGTTTAATGAACAACCCTACTTGATGAAGGAACTACATTAACATTTTGGAATTATTTTCATTATTATCTCTGTAAAGGAAAACTTTGGGAAATGCTTGGAGTGTTTTTGTAATGATCATGAATGATTATTAATGCTGACTCATGTTTTGTCATGGGATGTCCTTCTTTCTGCATTAGTGTTGTCTTTATTTTATAACTTTACTGATAAACAGCAATGAGACAGTTTCAAATCAAATTGGTAGGACAGTTTCCATAATTAACACATTGCATACTTTCATCCTAGAGATTAATTGCTGTACAAGATGCGGACATGATATCCTACTTACAAACACCATTAGAACAAATCCCTCTATTCATGAAGAAAATGTAACTATATATCTATCCTAACCACTTTGAATACACAGATACAAAATGGACATTCATCTGTATAACCTTTTTTTTTTGCATTCCGCTTTTTAAATATTATAGGTGTGTAGACTAAGCAAAGTATTCTAAAAGAGACCGGTATCCCATAATAGTACTGGGTCTTCTGCTTGACTGGCAATGTCAGAAATTGTTGACCTGAGTCCCCTACAGCTCAACAAAACAGCATGATTTGCTTATTATATTTTCTTTCAATACTACTTTGCTGGATGGTTAAGACCAAGGTAAAGCAGGACCTATGCAACAAGAGTTGTAGCTTTTGGGTCTGAAAAGGTCAGTGAAATCCCTTCAGGATTTATCCTGAGATCCTGTACCTCAGATTGTAGAACATTTGTCAGTGTCAGCCATGTGGATGAGTCACGACCATTGCTTGGCCAGTGTGTTCTCTGTGAAAGCGTGAAAGAATGTTTTCTCTCCATGTGACTCTCCTTAGGCACACTCTACATCATCGATGAATTTCCTGATTGGCCCCATAATTTCCTTGATCAGAAAATTCAGGGCACTACTGAGTCACATGTCATTACAGTACAAGTTCTCATATGTCCTGAGTCTTAAAGGACCTTGGAAATTAGGGCCAAAATGTTGGCTTTCCTTGCAGCCCCCTCCTTTTTCTCTAATTTTGGTCTGCAAATTTAGGTTGTTAAAAATCCAGAAGACAAGCATATTGTTATTACCATACAACTTAGGCTGTTAAGTTTAACCTCACTATCTGTCTGCATATTAAATATCTTAGGCATAATATGGAACAGGAATTTTGCATCAAGTATTCATATGTTGAACTTTAAGTCCCTACATAATATGATAAAGAACACTTAAAAATAAGAATATATTTTAAAAATAGGCATAAAGAATTATATACTTCTCATGCTTACACATAAGTCCAAAAATCTCACCATATACAAACTTGAACCAGGACAATCCCACAATATTCCTTTTCCTGTCTCTTGCTTTCATTCACCACCCCCTACTTTTTGAACAACCAACTACCTGAGAGACAGCACAGCAGGAACTGGCATGTCATGACAAGCAGCCCATATTCACAAGACCAGAATGACAGGCACTGAAAGCATGAAACTACTATTACAGAATACCATCTGCAGTGCAGTAGCTTAGTTCACAGTTAGCAGTACATATAGTTAGTCAAGATGAGAATCTTTCCAATTAGCTGCTAGATTAAAAACTTTGCAGAGTCTCAGGATTATTGCCTTGGTCATCTTCTACATATAACTGTATGGCTTGACATATTCATGTCTCCTAGTTCTTCTCCTTTCTCTCTCTTGATTAGTTAATCCTTGAAATCCTGCTTTCGTTTTACTTGTATTATAACTTTCTATTGTATTTCTTCTTTTGAGTTCTTATACTAGGGAAACTATACGATATTTACAGATGTTTGTCTGGTTTATTTCACTTATGAGTATATCTTCAAGTGGCATTCACTTCAATATAAAGACTTCAAGTTTATCATTCTTAATAGCTGAATAATACTAAATTTCATAAAAATACCACTTTTTTTCAAAATTTCCTCAGGTGATGGGCATCTTGGTTGTAGCCAAGATTTGGCTATCGCAAATTGTGCTGCTATTAACATAGGCACACATATGTCACTATGATATGATATTTTCAGACCCTCTGGGAAAATTCTCAGTAGAGGAATAGCTCCTTTAAATGGTATTTCCAGTTCAATTTTTCTAAGGAATCTCCACACTGAATTCCAAAATGGTTGCACCAGTCTGCATTCCCACCAGCAGTGGAGAAGGGTACGTTTTTCCCACAGCCACTCCAAGATTTGTTGTTGGTTGATTTTTCTTTTATGATAGCCATTCTTTCTGTGGTGAGATGATATCTCAATGTTGTTTTAATTTGCATCTCCCTGATGGCTAAAGACGAGGAGCATTTTTTCCTATATTTATTCGCTTCTTTAATTTCATAATCTGAGAAGCGTGTGTTCATCCCCGAAGCAGATTTCTGGATTGGGTCTTTAAATTTTGAGGCCCTAGTGATTTTCAGTTTTTTATAAATTCTAGAGAGCAGACCTTTGTCTGAGTACTTATTTTTCCTGAATTTTCCAAATTTGTGGGTTGCCTTTTCACTTTGAAGGTAACTACTTTTGAGGTGAAAAAACTCTCATTAAGAGAAAGTCCCAGTTGTTAATTCTTTGAGCTGTTTCCCGTGCGATTTGATTTTTGTTCATGAACTCTTTGCCTACACCTACGTCTTCAAGAGTTCCCCCTACTTTCTGTTCCAGGAGATTTAGTGTCTCTGCTTTAATGTTTAGATCTTTAATCCATTTTGACTTTAGGTTAGTGCATGGTGATAGACCTGGGTCAAGTTTGAGTTTTTGGCATGTAGAGAGCCAGTTTTTCCAGCACCATTTGTTAAAGAGGCTATCATTCTTCCAGTGAGTATGTTTGGCACCTTTGTCAAAGATAAGGGGGCTGATTGTCTTCGTAGGGGATTCAGTGTCTTCTAATCTATTCCATTGATCCTCAGGTCTATTTTGATGCCAGTACCATGCTGATTTTGTCACAGTAGGCTTGTAGTATAATTTGAAGTCAGGAATTGTAATGCCTCCTGCCTTGTCTTTATTGCCCAGAATTGCCTTTGCTATTCTAGGTTTTTCCGGTTCCAGATAAATTTTAGGAATGATGTCACTATGTCTGTGAGATATGTCGGTGGTAGTCTGATAGGAATTGCATTAAATCTGTACAGCAATTTTGGGAGTATGACCATCTTCACAATGTTGGTTCTT
>NW_004524693.1:4896209-4902701 GCF_000260255.1 Octodon degus
TTTTTTTTTTCATTCAGCCACAACCTCTGAAGATTCATCCAGGGTGCTGTACATATTACTAGTTTATTCATTTTTACTTACAGGTAGTACTTCATGGTGTAGATGTACCACAAGTGTTTATTCATCTCTTAAAATGTTCGTTTCTCCAGTTTTGTACCATCACAAATAGAACTGCAGTAATATTTATATGCATGTTTTTCATCAACATACATTTTTTTACTTATCTGAGACAAATAATATAAATACCTGGGAGGGTGTGCAAGAGCTTCTGGATCATGGGCGCTAGCAGGAACTCTCCAGACAGAAAACAGGCATGCCGCATGAGTGAGTAGCTCTGCTGCACCCTCGGGACCTTTCCAGAGCACCTCACACAAGCCCACTAAGTGAGCAAGAACTACTGCCACGCATTCAGGACCCCCCATATCCAGCCTAACCCAAGCCCAGTGAGTGTGTGGGAGAGCTTCTGGCTCCTGTGAGCCCAGGGGACCTCTGTGGACAAAATCCAGGGATACTCTGTCAGTGAGGCACTATACAGCATATTTTGGACCCATTGACCACTCCAGAACCCATCTTCCAAGCCCACCTAGTGAGTGAGAAATTCTGATGTGCCCTCGGGACCACCAAGACCCAGTCCAAGCCCAGGCCCTTCTAGGGTGTGGGAGAGCTTCTGCACTCACCTGTGCACCCTGGGCCAAGGGCACAACAGGTTCACTTTCAAGGGCTGCAGCAGGAAGGACCTGAGCACAACAGCTAGACATAAACCAGGAACAAATGGATAAACTCAAATTAAATAGAACTGCACTAAAATTTCAGAAGATGCAAAGATTATAACTGTACAAAGGCTCTACACCAAAGGTCAGAGATCAGTGTTATATGAAAAGACAAAGAGTAAGAGTGAAATGCAATCTCAGGTCCCGAGTTCACCCACAACAAGTGTACAAGAAACGAGATCACCTGAAACATATGAACTAATAAAATCTGAAGTAAAGAAACAATAGCAGAAAGGTATAGAGAAACTCATGTAAGACTTAATCTCTGAAACAAAAAAAGAAATCACTGAATTAATAGCGTCTTAAGTAAAGAATCAAAAACAGAATCATATAGATGAAATCAGATCAGAAATAATCTCTGAAGTAAAAGAATTAATAACTGCTACTCAAGAAGACACTGATAAAAAATAGAGGAGATAAGAAAAGAGCCAGATGCCTTCAATGAGCAATACAGGAAAGAAATAGATCATATGAAACAGAGTCAAAGAGATATAGAGGAACTTGAAATTTCAATCACAAGCTTGCCAAACCATTTCAGTGAAAATGAAGATAGAGTTCCAAATCTTGAAGACTGCATGGCAGCTAGTGAAAAGGTAAGAAAAGATCTCTAAAAGCAACTAGGATGAAGAAAAAAATAATTCATGACTTGTAACACGATGCAAAGATGAACAATGTGAGTCTAATAGGCATCATTGAGAAAGAAGGAGTCAATTACAAATTATATAAAAAGAATATGAGCAGAAGTACTAATAGAAATCTTCCCAAATATTAGGAAACAAACTGGAACTCACCTAACCAAAGCAAATGGAACTTAAAATAGCATAAACCCAATTAAAAATACTCCAAGACATATAATGGTCAAGATCCCAGAAATCCAGCACAAGAACAATATACTGAAAGCCACTAGAGAAAAGAAACACATCACATCTAAAGGAAACCAATCAGAAAAATGGTAGACTTCTCTTCACAAACCGAGAAAGCAAGAAGAGAATGCAGCAGAGTACTTCAGGTCCTCTATGAAAACAAATTCCGGCCCAGACTACTATACTCTGCAAAACTCTCTTTCAAGTTTGATGGAGAAGTGAAATACTTCCATGACAGAGAACAGCTAAAGAATTTCAGTATGACAAAGCCAACCCTACATAGACTACCAAAATATGCTACAGAGAGGGAGAAAAATGATCAGAACTCCATGAATGAGAACAGATAGAACCCACTAAATAGGGCAAAATATTAAATACAGGAGAAAAAGGAGTAAACAAGAGCAGGCAATAGCACTTCAGTATTAAATCAATACATCTCAATTATAACAATCAAAATAAGTGGACTAGGGGCTGGTGAGATGGCTCAGTGGTCTAAAAAGCACCTACTTAGAACAAGCTTGGCAAAGCACAGGGACCGCGGTTCAATCCCCCAGCACCACATGCCAGCCAGCCCCGCCCCCCTGGTGGGCTGAGCTGGCCACACACACACACACACACACACACACACACACGCATAAATAAATAAATAAATAAATAAAATTCAAAATAAGTGGACTCAATTCACTAATTGAAAGAAATAAACTGGCACAGTGGATTAGAAAACACAATCCAACAATATGCTGTATACAAGAAACACACTTAACTCATGAAGAAACTCCTAGACTGAAAGCAAAAGGATTGAAAACAATACTACACACCTCAGCAACAAAGAAAAAGTAGGTGTAGCAATCTTGCTCTCAGACAGTCTCAACTTCAAACCAAGAACGATCAAACAAAATAAAGACAACAGCAAGAAAATCTCCCTCATAAACATAGATGCATAAATGCTCAATAAATTCCTAGCACATGGAACACAGAAAATCATCAAGAAGATCATACAACATGACCATGTAGGATTCATCCCACGGATGCAAGGATGGTTCAATATATGGAAAACCATAAATGTAATACACTATATCAATAGAACAATATCTAAAAACAACGTATACTGGTTAGGGGAATAACTCAGAGGAAGACGCAACACTCATAAATGAAAATGGACCAAACATGAGATTACACAGCTGTATAAGACAAATCTTAATGGACATGAAAAATCTAATATCCAATACCACAATCTTAACAGGAGACCTTAACTCCCCCTTATTCCAAAAGATAGTTCAAGCAGACAAAAAATTAGCAAACTAGCAGAACTGAACAAGAGCTTAGAACAAATGGACTTAGTGGACATATACAGAGTATTACACACAATAACAGCTGATTATACATTTTTTTCAGCTGCACATGGGTCATTTTCTAAAATAGACCACATACTGGACCATAAGTTATGCTTAAGTATATGAAGAGAACAGAAAATATCCCGTACATATTACCTGACCAGTGAAATGAAACTGGAAATAAATGAGACAAGAAGATAGAGAAATCCCATGAATACATGGAAATTAAGCAATACCTAATTCAACATAAATAGGTCACAGATGAAATTAAACAAGAAATTCAAAAATATATACAATTCAATGAAAATTTAAGTACAACTTATCGGAATTTATGCGACGCTATGTAAGCAGTTCTCAAAGGGAAATTCATAGGTATAAACTCACATGTTAGGAAAACAAAATGGGAGCAAATAAACACCCTAATTCTGTACCTTTTACAACTAGAAAATGAAGAGAAAACCTAACCCAGACCACAAAGAAGGGAAGAAATCATAAAGATTAGAGCAGTAATTAATACATTGAGATAAAAAAATACTTCAAGGAATTAGCAAATCAAAAACCTGGTTCCTTGAAAGATTAAGTAAAATTTATAAGCCCCTAGGTAACCTCATCAAAAACAACAAAGAAAAAACTCATATACAAGCAATAAAAAATGAAAAAGGTGTAGCTACAACAGACCCAGTGGAAGTTCAGAAGATTCTTAATAGCTTTTTGAGAATCTTTACTCTGACACAATAGAAGACACAAAAGAAATGGACAGATTAATAGAAAGGTACAAATTACCAAACTGAATCAAGAAGATATAACAAACCTCAATATCCTATAGCAACCAAGGAAATAAGAAATGTAATAAATAACTTACAGACAAAGAAAAGTCCAAGTCTTGATAGATACATGGTTGAATTCTACAAGAAATTTACAGAAGATATAATATGCATACTCCTCAAACTCTTCAATGAAATTGAAAAGCAAGCAATTTTACAAAAATCATTCCTGGATGCTAGTATCATACTGATACAAAAAAACAGGGAAAGATGCAAATAAAAAAGACAACAACAAGAAAATCTCCTTCATGAACATAGATGCATAAATGCTCAATAAATTCCTAGCACATGGAACACAGCAAATCATCAAGATCATACACTATGACCATGTAGGATTCATCCCACGGATGCAAGGATGGTTCAACAAAAGGAAAACCATAAATGTAATACACTATATCAATAGAGCAATATCTAAAAACCACATGATCATCTCAATTGATTCAGAAAAGGCTTTTGACAAAGTCCAACACTCATTCATGTTCAAAGTCCTACAAAAAATTGGAGTAAATGGTCTCTACTTCAATCTCATAAAAGTCATCTACAACAACGCAAAAGCTAACATAATTCTAAATGGGAAAAAAATGAAATCATTTATTCTCAGAGCTGTTACTAGACAAGTATGTCCTCTTTCACCCCTCCTATTTAATATAGCTATGGAATCATTAGCTACAGCAATTATATCAGAGAAAGAAATAAAAGGAATATGAATAGGTAAAGAAGAATTTAAATGATCATTATTACAGATGACATGATACTTTATTTAAGACCCATAAAACTCCACCAAGAAGCTACTAGAATTAATACAGAAATTCAGCAGCATAGCAGGATACAAATCAATACCTAAAAGGCTATAGCATTCCTCTACACAGATAACAAACACACTGAGAGAGAAATTAGAGAAACAATACCTTTTACAATAGCACTGAGGAAGATGAAATACCTTAGAATTCATCTAACTAAGGAAGACAAAGATCTTTTCACGGAAAATTGCAGTACTGTTAAAAAAGACATTGTAGAGGATTTCAGCAAATGGAAAGATATTCCCTGTTCCTAGATAGGAAGAACCAACATAGTGAAGATTGCCATACTCCCAAAATTACTGTACAGATTAATGTAATACCTGTCAAACTATGAACAATGTACCTCACAAACACAGAGAAATCATTGCTAAAATTTATGTGGAACCATAAAAGACCTCGAGTATCATAGGCAGTTCTGGGTAACAAAGACAAGGCAGGTGGCATTGCAATTCCTGAGTTGAAATTACACTACAAAGGTACTTTGATAAAATCAGCATAGTACTGGAAACAAAATAGACATTAGAATCAATGGAACAGATTACAAGATGCAGAGGCCACTATGAATACACTCAGCCACTTGACCTTTGACAAAGGCACAAAGCAAACTTACTGGAAAAAATATAGCCTCTATAACAAATGGTGCAGAAAAACTGGCTCTCCACATGAAAGAACTAAAAGTTGACAAAAGTCTATCACCATGCACTAAGCTAAAGTCAAAATGGATTAAAGACCTAAACAATAAAACATAAATATTAAATCTCCTAGAAGACAAAGTAGGAGGAACTCTTGAAGACATAGTGGTAGGAAAAAAAAATAAAATCACATGGGTAACTCCTGCAAGAATCAACAACTGGGAGCTCCTCTTATTGGGAAATATTTGCACATCAAAAGAAATTACCAGAAAAATGAGACAACCCAGAAAGTTGGAAAAAAATCTTGACTATCAAGCATTCAGACAAAGGTTTGCTATCCAGAATTTACAGAAAACTAAAAATCAGTAGGGCTCTAAACTTTAAACACCCAATCCAGAAATGGGCATCTGAGATGAACATACACTTCTCAGAGGATGAAATTAAGAAGTGAATAAATATAGAAAAATGCTCCACATCACTAGCCATCCCTGAAATACAAATGAAAATAACACTGAGATACCATCTTACCCCAGAAACAATGGCAATCATAAAGAAATCACCCAAAAACAAATGTTGGAGAAGCTGTGGGGAAAATGGAATTATTCTCTACTGCTGGTGGGAATGTAGACTGGTGCAAGCATTATGGAAATCAGTGTGAATACTTCTTAAAGAACTTTGACGGGAAATTCCATTCAAACCAACCTTCCCCCTTTTGGTAATTTTGCTGTAGGAACTGAAAACATCATATCATAGTGATATATGTGTTTATAACAGCACAATTTGTGATAGCCAAATCTTGGAAACAACCAAGATGCATGTCACCTGAGAAATGGATGGAAAAGATGTGGCATTTTTATACAGTGGAGTATTACTCAGCTATAAAGAATGAAATACTGGAAAGATTTACATTTAATCAGATTCCACTTGAAGATATACTCATAAGTGAAATAAACCAGACCCACATGTGTAAATATAATATAGTGTCTCTAGTATAAGAACTGAAAGAAAGAAAGAAGGAAAGAAAGAAAGAAAGAAAGAAAGAAAGAAAGAAAGAAAGAAAGAAAGAAAGAAGAAAAGAAAGGAAGGAAGAAAGGTATAATACAATTAAAAGGAAATTGAGAACTTGAGGATTGGACAACGATGATAGCGTAAGGAGAAAAGCTGGGGAAAATGACATGGGCAAAGCTATACATGTATGCACACAAGATGGGTAAGACAATTTTCCTGAGTAATATCATCAGGTTTTCGAAACTAGCAGTTAATTTGTAG
>NW_004524693.1:4903086-4907305 GCF_000260255.1 Octodon degus
TGTATTTCACTTATAGATTTTCAAACATTGACCATCCTTGCATGCCTGGGATGAATCCTACCTGGTCATGCTGTATGATCTTCTTGATGATTTGCTGTATAGTGTTTGCTAGGATTTTATTTAGGATTTCGGCATCTATGTTCATGAGGGACATTGGCCTGTAGTTCTTTTTCTTAGTTGCCTCTTTACCTGTTTTTGGTATCAGTAGAATACTTGACTCCAGGAATGATTTTTGGAGGATTGCTTACTTTTTAATTTCATAGAAGATTTTGAGGAGTATAGGGAAAACATCTTCTGTAAATGTGTTGTAGAATTCAGCTGTGAATCCATCCGGACCTGGACTTTTCTTTGCCGGTAGGTTTTTAGTTGCATCGCGTATTTCATTGGCTGTTATTGGGCTATTGAGAGTGGTTATATCTTGTCAATTCAGTTGTGGTAATTTGTACCTTTCTACGAATCTGTCCATTTCTTCTGTGTCTTCTATTCTGTGAGAGTAAAGATTCTCAAAGTAGCTATTGATAATCTTCTGAATTTCCACTTCTGAGTTTCCACTATGTCTGTGGTAATTACACCCTTTTCATTCCTTATTGCTTGTATTTGAATTTTTTCTTTCCTCTGTTTGATGAGGTTAGCTAGGGGCTTATCCATTTTATTTAATCTTTCAAAGAACCAGCTTTTTGCTTTTTTAATTCTTTGAATTGTTTTCTTCATCTCAATTGAATTAATTTCTGCTCTAATCTTTATGATTTCTTCCCGTCTTTGGGCTCTGGGTTTGATTTGCTCTTCCTTTTCTAGTTGTTGAAGGTGCAGCATTAGAGTATTTATTTTTTCCCATTCTGTTTTCCTAATGTGTGATTTCACAGCTGGGATTAACCCTCTGAGAAGTGCTTTCATCGCATCCCATAAATTCTGATACGTTGTCCTTGAATTTTAATTGAATTGTAGATATTATTGAATTTCTTCTTTAATTTCATCTGTGACCCATTGGCTGCTGAGTATTCTGTCATTTAATTTCCATGTGTTTAACGCTTTCTCTGTTTTCTGTTATCATGTATTTCTAGGTTCATTGCACTGTGGTCTGATAATGCGCATGGGATAATTTCTGTTTTCTTATATATACTTAAGGAAGTAAGTATAAACCAGTATGTGTTCTATTTTAGAAAATGACCCCTGTGCATCTGAGAAAAATGTGTATTCAACTGTGTTTGGGTGGAACACTCAGTATAGGTCTACCAAGTCCTTTTGGCTCAAGCTCTAGTTCAGTTCTGTTATTTCTTTGCTAAGTTTTTGTCTGGTTGACCTATCTTTTGGGGTTAAGGGGGTGTTAAATTCTCCTGTTAAAATTTTGGTATTGGACAATAGATTTTTCATGTCCATTAAGATTTGCTTTGTGCTTAATGAATAGAGGGATTTGTTCTAATTGTGTTTGTAAATAGGATACCAAGTCCTCATCTTGTAGAGCAATTAACCACTAGGAAGATTGTATGCAATGTGTTCATTATTGAAACTGTCCTGCAAATTTGGTTTGAAACTGTCTCATTGCTATTTGTTTCTCAATAAAATTATGGAAAAAAAATAAAAAAGATAGCTTTATAGATTTGAGTGCTCACATGTTTGGGGCATACATACTTATGTGTGTTACCTCTTCCTCTTGAATTTTTCCCCTAACCAGTATATAGTGGCCTTTTTTATTTTGCTTGATCATTCTTGGTTTTAAGTTGAGACTGTCTAAGAATAGTATTGCTAAACCTGTTTTTATCAGAGTTGTTGGGGCATGTATTATTGTGTTCCATCATTTGACTTTCAGCCTATGAATGTCTTTATGAGTAAAATGTGTTTCTTATATACAGCATATTTTGGGATTTTGTTTCCTAATCCACTGTTCCAGTCTATTTCTCTTAATTGGTGAATTGAGTCCATTTACATTGATGGTTAGAATTGAGATGTGTTGATTTATGACTGACATGTTATTTACCTGTATTGGTTTACTCCTTTTTCTCCTATGTTTAATTGTTTGCCTTACTTAGTTGGATACTTCTGATCTCATTTGTGGATTTCTGATCATTTTGGTCCTCTCTAGCACGTCCTTCAGTAGCCTGTGTATGGTTGGTTTTGTCATCATGAAATTCTTTAATTGTTCTTTGTCATGGAAGTATTTCACTTCTCAATCAAACTTGAAACAGAGTTTTACAGGGTATAGTAGTCTCCACTGGAATTTGTTTTCATGGAGGACTTGTTGTACTGTGCTCCCTGCTCTTCTTGCCTTCATGGTTTGTGAAGAGAAGTCAGCCATACTTCTGATTGGTTTTCCTTTGAGTGTGATCTGCTTCTTTTCTCTAGAGGCTTTCAGTATATTATTCTTGTGATGAATTTCAGCGATCTTGACTATTATATGTCCTGGTGTGTTTTTACTTGTGTTGAGGTTACTTGGTTTTCCACATGCTTCAGTTACCTGAATGTCAGATTGTCTCCTCATATTTAGGAAGTTTTCTGCTATTACTTCTGCGCACATTTTTAAAATTTCTTTTGTATTGGCTCCTTCTTTCTCATTGATGCCTATTAGTCTCACATTGTTCATCTTTGCATCATCTTGCAGGTGAAGGATTATTCTTTCCTGCATCCTAGTTGTTTTTAAGAGACCCTTTCTTACCTTTTCACTAGCTGCACCAGCATCTTCAACATCTGAAACTCTGCCTTCACTTTCACTTGAACTGTTTTGCAAGCTTCTGATTCAGATTTTAAATCTATATCTCTTTGACTCTGCTTCACCCAATCTATTTCTTTCCTGTATTACTCATTCAAGGCATCCCTCATTTTTCTAACGTCCTCTATTTTTTTTATCAATGTCTTCTTTACATGCAGTTGTAAATTATTTTACTTCAGTGTTTTTTTTTCAAATTGTGTTTCCTTGCTATGTTTCTGCACTTGATTCTTCACTTCAGATGCTATGAGTTCAGAGAATTCTTTTCTTGTTTCAGAAAGTTCCACTCTGAGTTCCTCTATAACTTTCTGCTGTTAAATATTTGCTATCAACTCTATTAATTCGTACCTTTGAGCTGAGCTAGTAGAAAAGAATTCCACTCTGAGTTCTCTATAACTTCTGCTCTTGCTTATTTACTGTCGACTCTATTAATTCTATATTTGAGCTGAGCTAGTGTTCTTTGCACTTGTTCTGAGTGGGCATTGGGTTTTCTCCATATGTTCCTGCATTTGATTTTTAACTGCAGATGTTATTAATTCAGGGATTTCTTTTTTTCATTTCCAATCTGAGTTCCTCTCTTCCTTTCTGCAGCTGTTTCTTTATTTCAGAAAATGTTGATTAATTGTTTTCAGCTTTGTGATTCCCAATTTGTTCTGTGTTAGTGTCCTCTGCACTTGTTATTGGTGTGCTTTGTTTCTGAGATTGCATTTTGCTCATTCCCATTTTTATTTTGTGTAGCACTCTCTTCTGACCTTTGTTGTAGATCTTTGGTGCAGTTATAACCTTAGCACCTACTGAAGTTCAGGTGCCAATCTGCAAAGTTTGGATTTATCCAGTTGTGCCTGGCTTGAGTCTAGCTTTTGTGCTCAACTCCTTCCTACTGCTGCCCTTGGGGGTGAACCTGTTGTGCTCCTCTGGCAACATGTTCTGCTCTTGGACTAGCTGGGTTGATCTGTCCGGTACACTCTCTGTAGGGATTGTAGGTGAATGGTTTCACCCAGGCCTGTATGCCAGGCCTGAGTTGAGTCTGGAGGGGACAAGGTTTAGTATGGGAGAGAGGCAGCTCTCCCACACACTCACTGTGACTGGCCTAGGACTGGATCTGGGGGTTCCTCGAACAAGTCTGAAATTCTTACTCAGTGGACAGGTTGGTGGGTACTACAGAGTTGTGGGTGGCGTCCAAAGGGCATGAAATAGGGACTCACCTGGGTTGGGCCTCTTAGGTCTCGCTGGTGCAGGGTAGCTGGAAGCTCTCCCATACACTCACTGGACCTGGGCTAGCACTAAATCTAGGATTTAGTTTAAAATTCCTTCATCAAGGAGGTGGGGAGATGTCTCAGTGGAATAAGCACTTCCCTGGCAAGGGCAAGGTCCTAAGTTCAATCCCTGATTCCGAAAAAAATAATTACTTCATCAAGATACCAAAATAATCTGACATTGTTTTTCTCTTCCTTCTTATGCTGCTCTTGTTATTGTCCCTCTTCTTATTTTTCTGCTTCTTTTCCCCTTTCCTCTCCT
>NW_004524693.1:4932969-4951503 GCF_000260255.1 Octodon degus
TAATATTCAATAACAGAACTTAGAAAAAATGGGGTATACGTATGAATGTCCATTTTGTATCTGTGTATTCAAAGTGGTTGGGATAGATATACAGTTACATTCTCTTAATGAATAGAATGATTTTTTCTAATGGTGTTTGTAAATAGAATCACAGGTCCACATTTTGTACAGCAATTAACCACTGAGAAGAATATATGCAGTGTATTATTTGTTGAAACTGTGCTTCTGATTTGATTTGAAACTGTCTCATTGCTATCTGTTTATCAATAAAACTTAAAAAAAAATCCCAACAAGTGAGTCAGAACTACTCACGTGCTCTCAGGACCCCCAAACACAGCCCAAAACCAGGCTCTGTTACTAGGTGGGAGAACTTCTGTGCTCCTCTGGGCCCCTGACCCAGTGGCACAACAGAGGGGAACAACAGTTTCACTGTTGTGCTAGAGGGGCAGAACAGGTTCACTTCCAAGGGCTTCAGCAGGAAGGAGCTATAAAAAATAGCTAGACCCAACCAGGCACACCTAGATAAACTCAAACTTAAGACACCTTCACCTGAATTTCAGTAAGTGCCAAGGTTACAATTATATCAGTCCTTTACATCAAAGATCAGAGGTCAGTGCTATACAAAATGACAAAGAGAAGGAGCAAAATACAATCTCAGGTGCAAACCCACCCAGAACAAGAGCAGAGGTCACCAGCTCAGCTGAAATATTTCAATTAATAGCTTCTGAAGTAAAGAAACAGCAGTAGAAAGGTATAGAGGAACTCTGATCAGAATTAATTTCTGAAATGGAAAAAGAAATCTCTGAATTAATAGCGTCTGAAATAAAGAATCAAATGCAGAAACATATAGACAATAGCAGATCAGAAATAATCTCTGAAGTAAAAGAATTAATAACTGCTTCTCAAGAAGACATTGATAAAACATAGACAAGATTAGAAAAGCAATGGATTCCTTGAATGAGCTATACAGGAAAGAAATAGATCAAAAGAAGCAGAGTGAAAAAGGTATAGAGGAACTTAAAATTTAAATCTCAAGCTTGAGAATCTGTTTGAGTGAAAGTGAAGATAGAGTTTCAGATCGTGAAGACGCTGTTGCAGCTAGTGAAAAAGTAACAAAAGATCTCGTAAAAACAACTAGGATCCAGGAAAAAATAATTCATCACCTGCAAGATGATGCAAAGATGAACAATGTGAGACTAATAGGCATCAATGAGAAAGAAGGAGTCAATACAAAAGATATAAAAACCATACAGACAGAAGTAATACCAGAAAACTTCCCAAATATGAGGAAACAATCTGACATTTGGGTAACTGAAACATAAAGAACTATAAATAACTTCAACCCCATTAAAAACACACAGAGACATATAATAATCAAGATTCCAGAAATGCAGCACAAGAACAATATACTGAAAGCCACTAGAGAAAAGAAACAGACCGAATTTAAAGAAAAACCCATCAGAATAATGGCAGACTTCACTTCACAAAACATGTAGGCAAGAAGAGCATGGAGCAGAGTACTTCAAGTCCTTTATGAAAACAAATTCCAGCAAATACTAGTATACCCTACAAACCACCTTTCAAATTTGATGGAGAAATGAAATACTTCCATGACAAAGAACAACTAAAGAATTTCATGATGATAAAGACAACCCAATATAGGCTATTGAAATTGTTCTATAGAGGGACGAAAATGATCAGAACTCCAAAAACTAGAACAGAAGGAACCCACTAAGTAGGGCAAACAATTAAACATGGAAAAAAGGAGTAATGAACATCACTACTTTTAAATAACATGTCAATCATAAGTCAACACATTTCAATTATAGCCATCAATGTAAATTCACTCAATTCGCCAATTAAAAGAAATAGACTGGAACTGTGGATTAGAAAACACAATCCAACAATATGCTGTATACAAGAAACATTCTTAACACATAAAGAAATTAATAGGCTGAATTTCAAAGGATCAAAAACAGCACTACATACCCCAGCACCACAGAAAAAAGCAGGGGTACCAATCCTGTTCTCAGAAGTTTCAACTTCAAACCAAGAATGATTAGGTGAAATAAAGAAGGCCACTACATACTGGTTAGGGGAAAAATTCAAGAGGAAGAGGTAACACTCATAAATATATACACACCATACATGGGAGCACTCAACTATATAAGACATGAAAAGTCTAATATCCAATACCACAACATTAATAGTATACCTGAACACACCATATCCAAAAAAGATAGGTCAAGCAGATAAATAATTAGCAAACAAGTATCAGAACTAAACCAAAGCTTGGAAAAAATGCACTTAGTGGACATATACAGTGTTCCACCCAACCAAAGTTGAATACACATTTTTCTCAGCTGCACATGGGTCATTTTCTAAAACAAACCACATACTGGTCCATAGGTCATGCATAAGTATATGGAAGAAAACAGAAATTATACCACGCATATTATCTCACTGCAGTGTAATGAAACAGCAAATAAATAAGACAAGGAAATAGAAAAATTCCATCAATACATGGAAATTGAACAACACCCTATTCAGGAACCAATAAGTTATAGATGATATTTTAACAAGAAACTGAGCAATATCTACAATTCAATGAAAATTCAAGCACAACTTATCGGAATTTATGGGATACGATGAAAGCAGTTCTCAGAGGAAAATTCATTGCTGTGTACTCACACATTAGGAAAATAGAACAGGAACAGATAAACACCATAATGTTTCACCTTCAATATCTAGAAAAGTAAGACCAAACCAAACCCAGAAACCAAAAACAGGAAGAAATCATACAGGTTAGAGCAAAAATTAATTTAATTGAGAAGAAAAAATCGGTTCAAAGAATTAATGAATCAAAAGCTGGATCTTTGAAAGATTAAATAAAATCAATATACCCCTAGCTAAGCTCATTTAAAAGAAGTAAGGAAAAATTCAAGTACAAGCAATAACAAATGAAAAGGGTGTAACTACCAAAAACCCAGTGGAAATTCAGAAGATTATCAATACCTACTTTGAGAGCCTTTACTCTCACAGAATAGGAGACACAGAAGAAACGGACACATTCCTAGAAATGTACCAATTACAAAAACTGAATCAAGAAGTTATTACAACTCTCAATACCCGATAACAGGCAATGATATATGAAATGTAATAAAAAGCCTGTCAACAAAGAAAAGTCCAGGTTTTGATAGACTGACAGCTGAATTCTACAAGAAATTTTCAGAAGATATAATTCCAATACTCCTCAAAATATTCAATAAAATTGAAAAGAAAGCAATCCTCCCAAAATCATTCCTGGAGGTAGTATTATACTGATACCAAAAGCAGGGAAAAACACAATTAAAACAAAAAAAAAAAAAACTACAGGAGAATCTGCCTCATGAACATAGGTGCAAAAATCCTCAATAAAATACCAGCAAATACAATACAGGAAATCATCAAGAAGGTCATACAACAATACCAGGTAGGATTCATTCCATGGGTGAAAGGATGGTTCAATATTCGAAAATCTATAAATGTAACACACTATATTAATAGAGTGAAATTTGAAAACCACATGATCATCTCAATTGATGCACAAAAGGCTTTTGAAAAAGTCCAACACTCATTCATGTTCAAAGTCCTACAGAAAATTGGAATGGAAGGCTTCTATTTCAATATGATAAAAGCCATCTAAGACAACCCAAAGTCTAACATAATTATAAATGGGGAAATACTGAAATATTTTACTCTCAGATCTGGTACAAGAAAAAAATGTCCTCTATCACCACTCCTATTCATTATATTTCTGGAATCATTAGACAGAGCCATTAGACAAGAGAGCGAAATAAAATGAATAACAATAGGTTAAAGAGAACTTAAATTATCATTATTTGCAGATGACATGATACTTTACTTGGAACACCCCAAAAACTCTGCCAAGAAGTGACTAGCATTAATACACAAATTCAGTAGCATAACAGGATACAATGTCAATATCCGAAAATCTGTAGTGTTTCTCTACACAGATATCAAACACATTGAGAAGAAAATTAGAGAAACAATACCTTTTACAATAGCACTGCAGACAAAGAAATACATTGGAATTCATTTAACTAAAGAAATCAAAGATCTATTCAAAGAAAATTACAGTAATCTGAAAAAAGAGATCATAGAGGATTTCAGAAAATGGAAAAATATTCCCTTCTCATGTGCAGGAACACCCAACATTGTGAAGACAGCCATATCCCCAAAATTGCTTTACTGGTTTAATACAATCCCCACCAAATTACCAACAACATAGCTCAAAACATAGAGAAATCATTCCTTAAATTTATTTGGAACCAGAAAATACACAGAATAACAAAGGTGTGCTGGCCAACAAGGACAAGGCAGGAGGCATTACAATTTCTGACTTGAAATTATACTACAAAGTTACTGTGTTAAAATCATCGTGGTACTGGCAACAAAACAGACCTGAGGATCAAAGGAATAGATTAGAAGATCCAGAATGCTCTACTAACACACTCAGTAACCTGATCTTCGACAAAGGGGCCAAACATACTCACTGGAAGAAAGATAGCCTCTTTAACAAATGGTGCTGGAAAACCTGGCTCTGGACAGGCCAAAAACTAAAACTTTACCCAGCACTATCACCATGCACTAAGCTAAAGTCAAAGTGCATTAAAGATCTAAACATTAAAACAGAAAAACTAAATCTCCTGAAAGCAAAAGTAGGAGGAACTCTTGAAGATATAGGTGTAGACAAAGAGTTCATAAACAAAAATCAAGTATCAATGGTAACACTTCAAAGAATTAACATCTGGTAACTCCACTTATAAAGAAGTTTTTGCATGTCAAAAAAATTACAAAGTAAAAAGACAACCCACAAATTTCGAGAAGTTCTTGACTAATAACCATGCACACAAAGATCTGCTCTCTCAAATTTCTAAAGAACTAAAAATCATTAGGACCCCCAAATTTAAAGACTCAATCCAGAAATGGGCATCGGCAATGAACACACACTTCTCAGAGGACAAAATTAAAGAAGCGAATAAATATATGAAAAAAAATTCTCCACATCACTAGCCAACCGTGAAATGCAAATTAAAACAACACTGAGATACCATCTCTCCTCACAAAGAATGCTTATTGTAAAGAAATTACACAACAAATGTTGGAGACGCTGTGGGGAAAAAGGAAATCTCCATGGTGGTGGGAATGTAGACTGGTGCAACTGTTATGGAAATCTCCTTTAAAAACTAGGATTGGAAATCCTATTCAAGCCAGCTGTACCCCTACCGGGAATTTTCCCAGAGGAACTGAAAACATCATATCATAGTGATATATCTGTACCTATGTTTAGAGCAGCACAATTTGTGATTGCCAAATCTTGGAAACAACAGAGATGCCTGTCACCTGAGGAAAGGATGTAAAAGATGTGGTATTTTTGCACAATAGAGCATTACTCAGCTCTAAAGATTGATAAACTTTCAGCATTTATATTTAAGTGGATGCCACTTGAAGATATACTCATAAGTGAAATAAACCAGACCTACATGTGTGAATATCATATAGTCTCCCTAGTATAAGAACTCAAAAGAAGAAATAAAAATAGATATAACACAATTAAAAGGAAAGTAACAACTTGAGGATTGGACAATGAGGAAAGGGCAAGGAGAAAAGTTGGCAAAAATGATAGTGGCAAAGCCATACATTTATATGCACTAGAATGATCTTGAGAAACAACAGCATGTTTTTGAAACTAGCAGTTAATTTGTAGGATTATCACCCTGACTAACTTTATATACATATACCTGTTAAATAAGCAGCAACACTGAAAATAGCAATATGTAATAGAAGGGTCATGATTGGAATGCCTGTCTTTCCAACATTCTAAATACATACTACATGTCATGACATACTAATTATTGCCATGCTGTCTCTCAAATCAATGTTTGTTTAAAAAATATGGGTATTAAATGAAAAAAAGAGACTAGAAAAAAATCACAGGACTGTTCTGTTATAATGCTGTAAATGGTTAGATTTCTAATTTTTTGTATAAAAATATGTAATTTTTATTCATATTTTCTAAATATTTGTTTTAATTTTTTTCTTCACATTCTGTAGAGACTTAAAGTTTAACATACCAATACTAGAAGGAAAATACCTGTTCCATTTTATGCCTAAGATGTTTGATATTCAGACAGATAGTCAGGTTAAACTCAACTGCATATGTTGTAACGTGATAATATGCTTCTCTCCTTGAGGGTTAACAACCTAAGTTTGCAGACTAAAAATTAGAGAAAAAGAATAGCTGCAAAGACAGCCAACATTTTGGCCCTAGCCTTTTAATGTCAGTGAAGACTCAGGACATAGGAAAACCTGTACTGTAACATCATGTAAATCAATTGTGTCCCAAATTTTCTGATCAAGGAGATTATTGGGACACAGAGCAAAGTGTTTGATGATGTAAAGTGTGCATAAGGAGAGTCATATTGAGAGAAAACTTTCTCTCAGGATTCCACAAAGAGCAAATTGGTCATACAATATCCGTGACCCATCCACATAGCTGACTCTGACAAAGGATGTGCAAAATACATTACAGGGTTACAGGATAAATCCTGAGGAGATTTGACTGACCTTATCAGATGCAAAAGTCACATTTCTTGTTATATACATCTTGCTTTATCTGAGTCTTAACCATCTAGCAGAAAAGTATAAAAATGAAGTATTAAAAGTAAAGCCATATTAATATGCTGAGCTGTAAAATGCTCAAGTCAAGAACTTCTGACATTTCCAGTTGTATGGATAACCCACTACTATTATGCACTACTGGAATATATTGGATTATTTTGCTGAATTCCCACACCTACAATATTTGAATGGCAATGGAATGCCCATTTCTAGCAATATAAACAAAAAAGTGGGATACAAAGGAAGGACCATTTCGTATCTGTGTATACAAATTAGTCAGGATAGATATACGGCTACTTTCTCTTAATTCAATGAGAAGAAAGATTTGTACTTATAGTATTTGGACAGGATATCATGTCTGCATCTTGTACTATGAACAACCACTAAGAAGATAACAATTTGCAATGTATTAATTATTGAAAATCTTCTAGTAATTGGTTTTGAAACTGTCTCATTACTATCTGTTTCTCAATAAAATTAATTAGAGGACTGCCCATTAGCTCAGTTGTTTAAGTGCATTCTTAAACAAAGCAGTCAGCCTCAGGGTGCTGTGGTTCAAACCCCAGACACTCAAGCCTAACCAGACCTGCCCTGAAGGCAACCTCAGTCCACCAAATAAATAAATAAATAAATGAAAAGAGAAAGAAATATAGTTAATAGATTATAGAAGTTCCTAAGAAGTTAAACAATATTTGACTTTCACCATTATAACGATGAACATTTTTATTGATATGAGTCCCACTTCTAAAATGTGAGTGTTGTGAATTTGGTTGCCACAGAGAACTTTTACCTGATTAGTGACCAGGTATTTAGCAGAAAAATCAACACAAAAAATGAAAGATCCAAAGGATTATTTTCTCCTTTAGTATTAAAGAAAAGTAGACAGTAAACTGACATTTTCCTTGAACATTAATTAGCAGTACTAAGAAATGGAATTATTTCCAGAAAGGGGTGAAGAGAATAGTTAACTGCCTTGACCCCTGTAGAAGAAAAAGAGAGGAAAAGCTTAGAGATCTCAGATCTCACTATTAAGGATTTGGTAAGATGAGAACTCTGATAAAAATACAGAGAATCTGACTTTTTAGTGTTTAGAACCATGGCAACTGAGGAGGGTATACATTTTTTCTTTGGTATACATTTTTATTGATCACAGAAAAGAAATACGAAACCTTGTTTAAGATGAGTGTTAATAGTTGATCTTAAAATAAAAGGTCAGTCTCAGTAGATAGTATTTTTATTTTATATATAATATATGTCTGTGTAAATGCCTCATGTAATGAGCATTACATATTTACCCTGCTTTTGCTCCCAACCTGTGTACAAGGCCTTCTTTCATTCTAATTTAACATGTCAGATTTCCATCACTCATTTTGTTATTTAGAAATATTCTCACTCTGTTTCTCTGAATTATTATTATAAAATAAATTAACAGTTTTAGGGACTAATGAGATATCTCAGTGGACTAAAGCATCTGCTTAGACAAGCTTAGGCAAGCACAAAGACCATGGTTTGATTTCTGGCAACACATGCAATGCCAGCCCCACCCCCAGGTTCACCTTAGCTGGCCACAGTCTGTCGGTAGTGGTGCACACCTAAAATCCCAGAGCATTAGCCTGAAAGCAGGAGGATCACCACAAATCCCAGCTACAAAATGAGACACTGTAACAACCAAATACATAAAATAATTAACATTTTTAAATATTTCCACCTGAAAGTTTACTATCTTTTCTTAAAATTGCATATAACTTTTCAGTATTTATGGATTAACTTTTCAATAAAAAAGCTGTTTAAGCATGTGGTGGGAACCTGTATTCCTAAGGGCCAGGGATACAGCTCATTGGTTTAAGTGTCTGCCTAGCAAGCACAAAGTCCTAAGTTTTGTCACCGATAGCACACCCTGCTAGGATGAAACCATACAATCAAAGGCTCAAGCCCAGCCTGGGCAATTTAGCAAGACCCATTTCAAAATAAAAACTTAGGGATTTGGGGAGATAGCTCAGTGGAATAAACGCTTCCCTGGCAAGCACAAGGGTCTGAGTTCAATCCCCGGTTCCGAAAAAAAAAAAAAAAACTTAGGGACTGAGATACAGTTCAGTGTGAAGGCCCTTGGCAAAACCTGCAGTATTGCAAAGAAACAATCTGGTGCAATAGAATTTATTTTACATATTTATTGTGTCAAATTATAAATGGAATAGTTTGTAAAGTGAAATCTGAAAAATACATTAACTGCCCTTACCTGCAAGGGATAACTTTGCTACACCCCCAGTGGATCCCTCAATCTATAGATAGTACTTAAATCTATGTGTGCTACAGAATTTTTCCTATTACTGTAGATATTAGCAATTTTAGAAAATATTGTTTCCCTTAATTTGAGTACTGCTACCATTTCACTTAAAGGAAGCATGTTACGGATTCTCTTTGGTATATCCAAACCATGAACACCAATACCTTTTCAGTTTCGGGCCACTATTACATAAAATGGAGTTTATGTGAACATAAGTGTTGCAATATCCTGACCTTGTATCTGATAACTAAGACAGCTACTGAGTGACTAACAGTTCTGGTATACAGTGTATAAAGAATGGATGATTCATACCATGAACTGAAGGGAATACTATGTTAAAAGAGTTTATACCACTGCTGGATGATTGTTTATTTTTGCAATTTTCCATTTAGTATTTCTGGACCACATTTGACCACAAGTGACTGAAGCCACATAAAATCCATTAATAAGAAAGGACTAGTATTGTTGGAGCCAACCCTACTAATAACTAATGCACAACACTTAAGAGTAAATTACTTTTATGCATATGTAAACATGAAAATATCAAAGATTTTTGTTTTGAAAGAGATAACACCATACAGATTTTCTGCAATTTGCATTTTTCCATCAACATAAATAGTATCTTTCCAAATTAAACACCAATTTTAGTGACAGTCACATTTTTGTAAAAAAAAAAGAGAAATATTAATTTTTACCTTTTTTTAGTTTTGAGTTTGCCCTGTCTGAATAATTTCAACAATCTTGTTTAGCACCATCCATTTTATGACAGTCATTATAGTTATTGGCTAACATCTTAAAGAACGATTCTCAAATTTCCACATAGTTTAGGGTTATACCAAAATTTTCTCTTCTGTGCAGTCCTGGGGGTGTTGATTTATAAGTTTCTTCAAAGAAGAGTTTGAAACATAGAGACTGGAGTTTCTCATGAGCACTGTAATATCTCTCAGCCATCCACAACAAATTTTCCATTAAAAATTCACTAACACAATTGTTCTCATAAGTACAACAGGGAGAGAACATGCATGCACTCGGGCCTGGGATAATACAGAACAGTGATTTTCAAAGTGTAGCACTCTCCAAAAATCACCGGGAGGGCTTAATAGAGCACAAACTTATAGGTTCCATATTCAGGAGTTTATGATTTTTAGGCTAGGGTCTGAGAACTTTCATTTCTACAGATTCTAGGATACATGACCAATGTATCTGGAGGTACACCTTGATTTTAATAGCATCGTCTTATATTTTTATAGGCTTTGGCCTGTTCATCTGGTTGTTAATCTGCACTTATGATAATTAATCTGATAAAAAACTTATAAAATAAATATCTCCAATGCTGGCCAAAAAAAGAAAATAAATTTTTTTTAAAAATGGGATGAAAGAGGGGAGACAAGATGTGTTGTGAACATGTTCCAGTTTCCAACAATGAATGTAATCACTATGTACTGGAAACATGAAAAAGAAAGTAAAACATTCTTTTTCATTTAAAAGGTAAAAAAAGGAAAAAGAAAAAAAAATTATCAGGTTATACAGCTTCTCTTGGTCCCAGAACCACACTTGGAAACCCATAAATTCCAAGAAAATAATCAAGCTTTGCAATCATTTTCCAAAGTATTTGACTAAAGATAAACAAACATCACAGAACAAAATTCAGCAAAAATCAAGAAAATATGCCCAAACTAAAATCTCCATGTAAGGGTTGGGAAGATGGCTCAGTAGAATAAGCACTTGCCTGGCAAGCTCAGGTTCCTGAGTTCAATCCATTGTACCAATAAATAAATAAATAAAATAGCCACGTATTATGTTTCAACACACAAGCACTGAAGTCTCATCATCACCCACTATATTGAAAATAGCTTTTGTTTTTCCCAGGTTTCTGGGGTTTACATGTTTTTGCCTCCTCAAAATTCATGCTGAAAATGAATGTCCAATAAAACAGTATCCATAGTTCTGGCCCTTAGAGAGATGTAATGTTATTAGGGTAGGACATTAATGATGATTCTGATGAGAACTCAGAAGAAATGAAATGTAATAGAGAAGGTTATTCTGATGAGGACTCAAATGAAAATGAGTTATTCAATCTTACAGGAATCGTCAATTTTCTTCCAAAGTGGCACAGAATTTTGCTGAAATTCATTCCTGTCCTACGACTTTGTGAAAGGTGGAACTAAGAATGGTGGGTGAACTAGGATATTTGTCAAAAGAAATCCGTAAACAGCAAAATATCTAGAATGTTGTATGGTTTTTCCTAACTTCTTATAGTGAAATGCAAGACAGGATAAATGATTGAAAGTGGAGAGTCAGTTTTTTAGCGTCGTGTAACTCAGTAGTATCCCAAATTTTCTGATCAAGGAGATTATGGGGCCAAAGACGAAAGTGATTGATGATGTAGAGTGTGCCTAAGGAGAGTCACATGGACAGAAAACATTCTCTCAGGCTTTCACAGAGAGCACATTGGCCAAGCAAAGGCTGTGACTCGTCCACATGGCTGACATTGAAAAAGGATCTACAATCTGAGGTACAAGATCTCAGGATAAATCCTGAAGGGATTTCACTGACCTTATCAGACCCAAAAGCTACAACTCTTGTTGCATAGGTCTTGCTTTATCTTGGTCTTAACCATCCAGCAGAAAAGTATAAAAACAAAGTATACTATGTAAAGCCATGCTGTTATGTTGAGCTGTAAGGGACTCAGGTCAACAATTTCTCACATTGCCTGTCAAGCTGAAGACCCAGTACCATTAGGGACTACTGGACTCTTTTAGAATATTTTGCTGAGTTTACACACCTATTATATCCAAATAACGGGACTAAACAAAAAGGAGATACAGTTGAATGTCCATTTGTATTTGTGTATTCAAAGTGGTTAGGATAGATATATAGTTACATTCTCTTAATGAATAGAGGAATTTGTTCCAATAGTATTTGTAAATAGGATATCATGTCCGCATCTTGTACAGCAATTAACCACTAGGAAGAATGTATGCAATGTGTTAATTATTGAAACTGTCCTAACAATTTGATTTGAAACTATCTCATTGCTATTTGTTTCTCAATAAAATTATGGTGGAAAAAATAAAGTGGAATTTTTAATCCATAAAACTTCAGAGTGTAAAGATATGAAGTACTCTCAACCTGACCATGTGAAAATATATAAGCATGTTTAGGAGCAAAAATTGAATGGCGTGTCCAAGGTACCACGCAATCAGGGGATTACTGTAGGTAGAAGAAAACCAATAAGTATTCATTAAGACATTAAAAGAGTGATCCCAAAGGGCATTTTGAAGATCTCTGGAGATGCCATGCCAATTGCCAAGCATACTAGGTCATACATGAGAGAATGGTTTGGATAGAGTGGTACAGTGAACACTTGGGAACAGCAAGCTCACTCTCCATAGATGCCTCAGGTTTCTGCTCTGTGAATTCCACTACAAGCCTTCTCAGCCACCCCAGTTGTGGACAAACTGAGCCCAGATGCAACTCAATCTACTATTCTAGTGAGCATAGGTCATGAACTTTGATGATGTTCATAAGTTTCTTATTCTACAGACATACAGAATTCATGAGCTGTGAAATCATAGCTGCACCCACTGAGATTTCAAAAAATGTTTCAAAGAATTTCAGGACTCAAGTAGAAGTCTGCTACAGGAGTGGCACTGTAAGAAAGTCCCCACTATAGCAATACCCAGCAGAACTGTGTGGATGGGACTACTTCAGGGAACCCTCAAAGGGCATTGTTCAGGGGAAATGTACTAGTTGGGCTTCCCCCAAGATTCCCGAACTGTAGATCCATCAGTATGCAAAATAGCTGGGGGGTCAGTGTTGCAACAAACCTGGAGGGACCTGCAGGTATGTGACTACAGTATGTAGAGCTACAGTGTAAACTGTGACTCCACAGCCATGGAGAAAGTGTTTCCTCAGGTCTTGAGGGCCCTACTCATTGTGGAAACTATTCTGTATAATTTTTTGGAAAGAATCATTTCATGATTGAGTTTTGAGTAGAGTTCATTTGAGGCCTACTATCTTGTTGCAGGAGTCAGCTGTGGTATAGGGAAACATACCTCTACTCAGGTCATAGTTGAGGTATCAACAGTCCTGTGATGCTGTGACACTCTGGGGCAAGAATACACAAGCTGAAGACATCCTGGTTGCTTAAAAAACAAGTAGTACTAAAAGAAACGTTTTTCCTAGGGGAAAAGATAAATTCCTTATTAACCTGCTATCACTTCTCACCTGCTATTATAAGAATGCTTTGCACATCCCACCTTCCTCATCTGGAATAATACTCATGAATATAAGACTCCATCAGCATATGATCAGTGCCACCTTCTGAGTCATCTGACTCTCCTTCCAATTCTTGTGGATACCCAATAAGTAGTGGCTCTCTCAGTGTCTTTGCCTTTATTTATCCTGAGGCATTGACCTTCCAGTCCTCCTGTCATGCATTATTAAATTTATTGCTATATCTTATTTCATTCTTTCACTGTACCCCTCATACAAGCAGTTAGGGATTATGGCCAGAATCCCTATATTTGGTGCCTAAAGAAACACCTGATTAGGTCTGAGAAGAAAAATCTGAGTGGGAAGAAAGAGGACTGGTGAAGGTGAAAGGACTCTACACGATGAATTCAAAGTGTTTTGAGTGAAAGTAAAGAAGTTATTAGGAACCATCAAAAAATTTCAGCTAGCTGGGATATTTAGCAGAATTTGTCAGTTAAGAACAACTACATCTGGGCCAGGGAGATAGTTCAGTAGAATAAGCACTTGTCTTGCAAGCACAAGGTCCTCAGTTCAATCCCTGGTACTGAAAATAAAAAAAGAACAACTACATGTGTAGTTACTATACACATTGCTAAAGCAGGCTTAAGCTCAAATAAGCACCTGAAAATTGACAAAAATGTCACAAGAAATTGATAAAAATAACCCATGATTTCTACAGGCGGAAACATTAGATATTGAAAATTGAAATAAGGTAGAAAAAATTTAAAGAGAGTTCAGCACAGGAGAAACTGTTTCTCTTGGTTTCTTTTTATATTTCGGCCTGGAAAATTCTGCTTAGGTCTATTAAGTAGTAGCATTCCCAAATCAGGACAAGAGAGAAAAATATAAAGAAAAGAACAAGCCACCCACTGTACCACTGACTCCTGAGAGACCGATAGTGAGGTGACATTTTAGAAAAATCCACTGGCCTGCATTTTTCAGAATTTTTTAATCTTTCATTTACTTATTCATTGGGTACAGGGTCCTGCTACACTTTTGGGACTCATAGTCCTCCTCCTGTCTCAGCCTTCCCAGCTCTAGGATCATAGGCATGCACCACCATGCCTGCTATCAGTGACTGTCAGGCATGCCACACTGGGGATCAAACCTGTGTCCTTGTGCTTGCCATGCAAGCACTTAGACCATCAAGCTATCTCCCCAGCCCTGCCTTTAGAATTTTTAAAGACTGATGCAGTACACCCAAGAGGACAGCATGCTCATCATTAGGGGTGGCACTGGAAGAAGTGATGCTAATGGAGCAGGCGAGGAATGAGGCTGCCATAGCAGGCCAGTGGTGGAGTCATGTAGCAGAGAAGTGGCCTTCTTTTCCTCAGCTGGGTCAAGTGTGGTGAAGTATACCCTATAGTCCCAGTACTTAGGAGGATCATGTAAGCACAGAGACCTTTATACTGAGACTCCTAAAGTCCATTCTGAAAGCCCTGCATATGACCAGATATGAAACATCTTACACACTTCTGTCTGTTTCCTAGTCAATACTTTCATTTTAATGTTCAATTAGAAGAGCAAGCTATGGATCCAGTTGAAGGAAACAAATGGAATGACAGGGTTAATATAACTGATTCATTGGGACTGGGACATTTTACAGAGGCAGCCCAATACTTGCAGTATATCAATGAGACTTTTGAATAAATAGGACATACAATAAGAAAGTTCAGATTACTATTTCTGAGAATGGGGCTCCTGTCCAGTCTTTTCTTAACATCTTACAAAGAAACTTACACACTGTTTGTGGCCAAACTGCAAGAAGCAGTGCACAAATGCTTCAGGCTCAAGCAGCTGATATGCTTGTTTTCAATTTGCTTATGACAGTGCTAACCAAGATTGTCAACAGGCTCTGGCCACCACATGAACCTCTAAAGATGTAAACAGTTAGTTTAAGGCAAATCAGGATATTTGTTCAGAAACCTATAGGGGACTGTGTTAGCTCAAACTATGCTAGCTCTTCAAAAAAATAGGGTAAATTAATGTTAAATGCTTTAATTGTGGTAAAATGGAATATCTGTCAACAATGTAAGGCCAAAACCCAAAGTAGTAACTCTAACATCTCAGGAACTTTCACTAATTTTAATCTGAGAAATAATGAGGCTGAACAGGCATCCTTGCCCACAATATGAAAAGGGTAGTTATTGGGCTAGACATTGTTGGTCTAAATACCACAGAGATAGAAATCCTCTGATTCGAAACAGAAATGGAGCTCAACCCAGGCACAACCCAAATAATAAGGGTGATCAGAATGGAGAATTAGGCTTTCATTAAGGCTTTCAATCAAAACTTCAGTCATACTTATTCAGTCTACACCGGTCAGCAAACTTGGATTACTGGAGTTGCACATTGCTTCCTTCACTCAGTGAACTTCATGAAGGGCAGTTTTAGATCTACCAGCCACAAAAAAGGTAAATCTCACTGGGGTAACAAGCCAGTTGTCAGTGCCACTGGGATTTGTGGAATTTCACTTAAAAATACTAATGAACTAATAATGGGAAAAGCCTCTTTAAATTTAAAATATCTGAGACCCAGTCCTAGCCCTGGTCCAGTGAGTGTGTGGGAGAGCTTCAGGCTACTCTGCCACAGGGGGACATACTGGTCGCAGTCCAGGCCCAGCGTAGGTGAGACCCTCTTCCACCACCTTGGGATGACACCCTCCACTCCGCAAAACCTCCCATACCCCGCCTGCCAATTAGGAATTTCTGGTGCTTTACTTGAACTACCAGACCCAGTCCTAGCCCAGGCCCAGTGAGTGTGTGGGAGAGCTTCTGGCTACCCTGCACTAGTGGGACCTAATTGTCCCAGCCCAGGGGCAGCGTGGGTGAGACCCTTTTCCACCCACTTGGGACACCCCGCAAAACTCCCCAGCACCTCCCCCACCCCGTCCACCAAGTAGGAATTTCTGCCCTGCTGCAGGAACTCCCAGACCCAGTCCTAGACTAGGCCCAGTGAGTGTGTTCGAGAGCTTTTGGCTACCCTGCGCCAGCGGGAGCTACTGGTCCCAGCCAAGGTGCAGCATGGGCGAGACCCTCTTCGACCCTATTGGGATGCCACCCATGACAACATAGTACCCACCTACACTTCCAGCCCAATAGGAATTACTGCAGCGTTCCAGGAACCCCCAGATCCAGTCCTACACTGGGCCCAGTGAGTGTGTGGGAGAACTGCCTCTCCCCACTACTCCATCTTGTCCCCTCCAGACTCAGCTCAGGAGTAGCATACAGGCCTGGGTGAAACCATGCAGCTGTAATCCCTGCAGAGAGTGTAGGGGACAGAACCACCCAGCTAGTCCAGGAGCAGAACATCTTGCCAGAGGGGTACAACAGGTTCAATTCCAAGGACAGCAACAGGAAAGAGCTAAGCACAGCAGCCAAACCCAAGCCAGGAACAGCTGGATAAATCCAAACTTTGTAGATCTGCACATGAACTTCAGTAGGTTCTAAGGTTATAAAGGCAACAAAGATCTATAACAAAGGTCAGAACACAGTGCTACACAAAATGACAAGAAGGAACAAAATGCAATCTCAGAACCCAACCCCACATATAACAAGTGCAGAGGACACTGACACAGAAAAAATTGGGGATCACATAGCTGAAAGCAAAGAAGAAAAGGCTTCTGAAATAATCAAACAGCTGCAGAAAAGTATAGAGGAACTCAGACTGGAAATAAGAAAAGAAATCCCTGTATTAATAACATCTGCAGTAAAGAATCAAGTGCAGAAACATATGGAGGAAACCCAATGCCCACCCAGAACAAGTGAAGAGGACACTAGCTCGGCTGAAATGTATGAATTAATAGCGTTGATGGTAAATAAGCAACAGTAGAAAGTCATAGATGATCTCAGAGTGGAATTCTTTTCTATTAGCTCAGCTCAAATGTACAAATTAATACCGTCAATAGGAAATAAGCAACAGCGGAAAGTTATAGAGGAAATCAGAGCAGATTTCTTTTCTGAAATAAAAAGAGAATTCTCAGAACTAATAGCATCTGAAGTAAAAAATGAACTACAGAAACATAGGGAGGAAAGCCAATCTGAAAAAAACACTGCAGTAGAAGAATTTCTAACTGCTTCTAAAGAAGATATAGATTTTAAAAAAAAAAAAGGAGATTAGGAAAATGATGGATTCCTTGAATGAGCAATACAGGAAAGAAATACATCGCATGAAGCAGAGTCAAAGATATATAGAGGAACTTAAAACCTCAATTACAAGCTTGCAAACCATTTGTGTGAAAATGAAGTTAGAGTTTCAGATCTTGAAGACGTTGGTGCAGCTAGTAAAAAAGTAAGAAAGGATCTCTTAGAAACAACTAGGATTCAGGAAAGAATAATACATCACCTTCAAGATGAAGCAAAGATGAACAATGTGAGACTAATAGGTATCAAAGAGAAAGAAGGAGTCAATACAAATGACATTAAAAAAAAATAAGGGGAAAAGTAATAGCAGAAAATTTCCGAAATATGAGGAAACAAACTGACATTCATGTAACCGAAGCATACAGAATGGCAAGTAACCTTAACCCAATGAAAAACACACCGAGACATATAATAGTCAAGATTCCTGAAATTCAGCACAAGAATAATATATTGAAAGCCGCCAGAGAAAAGAAGCAGATCATATTCAAGGGAAAACCCATCAGAATTATGGCTGACTTCTCTTCACAAACCATGCAGGCAAGAAGAGCATGGAGCAGAGTCTTGAAGTCCTCTATGAAAAAAAATAGCAGCCCAGATTACTATACCCTGCAAAACTCTATTTCAAGTTTGATGAAGAAGTGAAATACTTTCATGACAAAGAACAACTAAAAAATTTCATGATGACAAAGCCAACCATACACAGGTCACTGAAAAATGTTCTAGAGAGGGAACAAAATGATCAGAACTCCACGAATGAGAACAAAAGCAATCACCTAAATAGGGCAAGCAATTAAACACAGAAAAAAAAGGAGTAAACAACAACAGGTAAATAACATTTCAATCATAAGTCAATACATCAAAATTCTAACCATCAATGTAAATGCACTCAATTCAACAATTAAGAGAAATAGACTGGCACATTGGATTAGGTAGCAAAATCAAACAATATGCTGTTTACAAGAAAGACATTTAACTCATAAAGACATTCATAGGCTGAAAGTCAAAGGATGGAACACAATACTGCATGCCCCAGCACCTGAGAAAAAAGCAGGGGTAGCAATCCTATTCTCAGACACTCTCAAATTCAAACCAACACAGATGAAGCAAAATTAAGAAGGCCACTATATACTGGTTAGGTGAAAAAGTCAAGAGGAAAAGGTAACACTC
>NW_004524693.1:4953189-4953862 GCF_000260255.1 Octodon degus
AGGGATGGCCTCTACCACCACTCCTATTCAATATAGTGCTGGAATCATTAGCTAGAGCTATTAGAGAAGAGAGAGAAATAAAAGGAATAAAAATAGGTAAAGAAGAATTTAAATTATCATTACTTGCAGATAACATGATATTCACTTGGAAGACCCAAAAAACTCCACCAAGAAGCTACCAGAACTAATACAGCAATTCAGTAGCATAGCAGGTTACAAACTCTATTCCCAAAACTCAATATCATTCCCCTATACAGATAACAAACATACTCAGATGGAAATGATAGAAACAATAACTTTTACAACAGCACAGAGGAAACTGAAATACCTTGGAATTAATCTAACTAAAGAAGTCAAAGATCTTTCCAAGAAGAATTACAGTACTTTGAAAAAAGAGATCGTAGAGGATTTCAGAAAATGGAAAAATATTCCATGCTCCTGGATAGGAGGAACCATTGTGAAGATGGACATACTCCCAAAATTTCTGTATAGATTTAATGCAATCCCATCAAACTACCACTAACATACCTCACAGAGCTAGAAAAATCATACCTAAAATTTATTTGGACCCAGGAAAAACCTAAATAGCAAAGGCAATCCTGGGCAACAAAGACAAGGCAGGAGGCATTACAAATTCTGACTTGAAATTATACTACAAGGCTACTGTGATAAA
>NW_004524693.1:4954002-4956735 GCF_000260255.1 Octodon degus
TGCACATGGGTCATTTTCTAAAATATACCACATACCGGTCCATGGGTCATGCTTAAGTATATGTAAGAAAATAGAAATTATCCCATGCACATTATCTGACCACAGTGCAATGAAACTGGAAATAAATGACAAAACAAACCAGAAAAAAAAACCTTTAAATACATGGAAATTCAATGGCATAGTACTCAGGAACCAATTAGTCACAGATGAAATTAAACAAGAAATTCAACAATGTCTACAATTCAATGAAAATTCAAGAACAACTTGTCGTAATTTATGGGATAAGATGAAAGCTGTTCTCAGAGGGATATTCATAGCTGTGAACTCACACATTAGGAAAACAGAATGGGAACAAATAAATACCCTAATGCCGCACCTTCAAAAACTAGAAAAGGAAGAGCAAACCAAACCCAGAGCCCAAAGACGGGAAGAAATCAAAAAGACTAGAGCAGAAACTAATTCAATTGGGATGAACAAATCAATTCAAAGGATTATAAAAGAAAAGCTGGTTCCTTGAAAGATTAAATAAAATCAATAAGAACCTAGATAACCTCAAAAAAAGAGGAAAGAAAAAATTCAAGTAAAAGCACTAAGAAATGAAAAGGGTGTAATTACCACAGACCCAGTGGAAATTCAGAAGATGATCAATAGCTACTTTGAAAATCTTTACTCTCACAGAATAGAAGACACAGAAGAAATGGACAGATTCCTAGAAAGGTACAAATTACCACAAGTGCATCCATTAGATAAAACCACTCTCAATAGCCCAATAACAGCCAATGAAGTATGAGATGTAATTAAAAACCTTCCAACAAAGAAAAGTCCAGGTCCAGATGGATTCACAGCAGAATTCTACAAGAAATTTACAGAAGATGTAGTCCCTACACTCCTCAACCACTTCCATGAAATTGAAAAGGAAGCAATCCTCCCAAAATCATTCCTGGAGACAAGTATTATACAGATACCAAAAATAGGTAAAGACTCAACTAATAAAGAGAACTGCAGGTCGATCTCTGTGACAAACATAGATGTCAAAATCCTCTATAAAATCCTAGCAAATAGAATACAGAAAATCATCAGGATCATACACCATGACTAGGTCCGATTCATCCCAGGGATGCAATGATGGTTCAATATTCAAAGATCTGTAAATGTAATGCATTATATCAATAGAGCAAAAAATAAAAACCAAATGATCATCTCCATTGATGCAGAAAAGCTTTTGACAAGGTCCAACACACATTCATGTTCAAAGTCCTACAGAAAATTGGAAGAGATGGTCTCTACTTCAATCTGGTAAAAGCTATTTATGAAAACCCAACAGCTAATATAATCCTAAATGGGGAAAAACTGAAATCTTTTACTCTTAGATATGGTACAAGACAAAAATGACCTCTCGCACAACTACTATTTAATATAGTTCTGGTGACATTAGCTAGAGCCATGAGACAAGAAAAAGAAATTAAAGGAATAAGAACAGGTAAAGAAGAAATTAAATTATCTTTATTTGCAGATGACATGATGCTTTACTTGGAAGACACAAAAAACTCCACCAAGAAGTGACTAGAATTAATACAGAAATTCAGTAGCATAGCAGCTTATAAAGTCAATACCCAGAAGTCAATAGCATTCCTCCACACAGACAACTAACACACTGAGAAGGAAATTATAGAAACAATACCGTTTACAATAGCACTGAGGAAAATGAAATACCTTTGAATTAATCTAACTAAAGAAGTCAAAGATCTTTTCATGGAAAATTACAGTACTCTTAAAAAAGAAATCATAGAGGATTTCAGAAAATGGAAAGGTATTCCATGCTCCTGGATAGGAAGAAACAACATTGTGAAAATGAACATACTCCCAAAATTGTGGTACAGATTTAACACAATCACTGTCTGACTACCACCAACATGCCTCACAGAGCTAGAAAAATCATTCCTAAAATTTATTTTCAACCAGGAAAAACCTAAATAGCATAGACAATCCTGGGCAGTAAAGACAAGGCAGGAGGCATTACAATTCCTGACTTGGTATTATACTACAAGGTTACTGTGATAAAATCAGCATGGTACTGGCAAAAAAATAGACCTTAGGATCAATGGAACAGATTAAAAGATGCTGAAGCCCCTACAAACAAACTCAGCCACCTATATTTCACAAAGTGGCCAAACATACTCACTGGAAGAAAGATAGCCTCTTTAACAAATGGTGCTGGAAAAAAAGGGCTCTCTACATGCAGAAAACTAAAACTTGACCCAGGTCTATCACCATGCACTAAAGTAAAGTCAAAATCGATAAAGGACTAAACATTAAAGGAAAGACACTAAATCTCCTGGAAGAGAAAGTAGGAAGAACTCTTGAAGACATAAATGTAGGCAAAGACTTCATAAACCGAAATCAAATTGCATGGGAAGCATTTGAAGGAATTCACAACTGGGACCTGCTCTTACTGAGAAGTTTTTTTCACATCAAAGCTAATTACCAACCAAGTGAAAAGGCAACCCACAAATCTGGAAAATTCAAGACACATAAATACTGAGACAAAGGTCTGTTCTCTAGAATTTATAAAGAACTTAAAAAACACTAGGACCCCAGAATTTAAAGACCCAATATAGAAATGGGCATCTGAGAAGAACACAGGCTTCTCAGAGGATGAAATTAAAGAAGCAATAAATATATGAAAAAATGTTCCACATCACTAGCCATCTGCGAAATGCAAATTAAAACAAC
>NW_004524693.1:4964948-4966413 GCF_000260255.1 Octodon degus
TTCCAATTTTCTGTAGGACTTTGAACATGAATGTGTGTTGGACTTTGTTGAAAGACTTTTTTGCATCAATGGAATGATCACCTGGTTTATAGTTTTCTCTTTATTGATAAAATGTATTACATTTATCGATTATTGAATATTGAACCATGCTTGCATTCCTAGGATGAATCCTACCTCATCAAGGTATGATCTTCTTGATGATTTGTTGTATTCTATTTGCTAGGATTTTATTGATGATTTTGGCCTCTTTGTTCATAAGGGAGGATGACCTGCATTTTTCTTTCTTAGTTGCAATTTTCCTGTTTTGGTATCTGTAAAATACTTGCCTCCAGGAATGATTTTGGGAGGATTGCTTCCTTCTCAATTTCATGAAGAGTTTGAAGAGTATAGGGACTACATCCTCTGTAAATTTCTTGTAGAATTCAGCTGTGAATTCATCGGTACCTGGACTTTTCTTTGCTGGTAGTTTTTGTATTGCATCACCAATTTCATTGGCTGTCATTGGGCTATTGAGAGTGGTTATATCTTTTCGATTCAGTTGTGGTAATTTGTACCTTTCTAAGAATTTCTCCATTCCTTCTGTGTCTTCTATTCTGTGAGAGCAAAGATTCTCAAAGTAGCTATTGATAATCTTCTTAATTTCCACTGGGTCTGAGTTAATTAGAGTCTTCATTCCTTATTGCTTGTATTGGAATTTTTTCTTTCCTCTTTTTGATGAGGTTACCTAGGGGCTTATCGATTTTCTTTTAATGTTTCAAAGAACCAGCTTTTTGCTTTTTTAATTCTTTGAACTGTTTTCTACGTCTCAATTGAATTAAGTTCTGCTCTAATCTTTATTATTTCTTCCTGTCTTTGATTTTTTTTTTTTGGTTTGCTTTTCCTTTTCTAGTTGTTGAATGTGCAGCATTAGGGTGTTTATTTGTTCATGTTCTGTTTTCCTAATGTATGTGTTCACAACTATGTATTTCCCTCTGAGACGTGCTTTCATTGTATCCCATAAATTTCGATGATTTCTGCTTGTATTTTCATTGAATTGTAGATATTGTTGAATTTCTTGTTTAATTTCATCTGTGACCCATTGGTTGCTAAGTATGGTGTCATTTAATTTCCATGTATTTAGGGATTTTTTCTGGTTTCTTTTGTGATTTATTTCCAGTTTCATTGTACTGTGGTCAGATAATGTTCATGGGATAATTTCTTGTTTTCTTGCATATGCTTAAGCATGACTTATGGACCAGTACGTGGTCTATTTTAGAAAATAACCCATGTGCAACTGAAAAAAAATGTTTATTCTACTGTGTTTGGGTGGAACACTATATATTTGTCCATCAAGTCCATTTGTTTCAAGCTCTGGTTCAATTCTGTTATTTCTTTGCTAAGTTTTTGTCTGGTTGACCTATCTTTTTGGGATAAGTGTGTGTTAATGTCACCTGTTAAAATTGTGGTATTGGATATTAGATTTTTC
>NW_004524693.1:4966513-4968325 GCF_000260255.1 Octodon degus
TTGAGATATCATCTCACCCCAGAAAGAATGGCTATCATAAAGAAATCACCCAACAACAAATGTTGGAGAGGCTGTGGGGAAAAGGAACCCCTCTCCACTGTTGGTGGAAATTTAGATTGGTGCATCCATTATGGAAATCAGTGTGGAGACTCCTTAGAAAATTTGGACTGGAAATCCCCTTTAAATCAGCTATTCCTCTACTGGAAATTTTCCCAGAGAATCCAAAAGCATCTTATCATAGGGATATATGTGTGCCTATGTTCATAGCAGCACAATTTGTGATAGCCAAATCTTGGAAACAATCAAGATGCCCATCACCTGAAGAATGGTTGGAAAAGATGTGTTATTTTTAGATAATGAAGTATTATTCAGCTATTAAGAATGATAAATTCAAAGCCATTATATTGAAGTGGATGCAACTTGAACATATACTCATAAGTGAAATAAACCAGACACACATGTGTAAATACCATACAGTTTCCAAGTATAAGAACTCAAAAAAGAAATACAAATAGAAAGGTATAATGCAAGTAAAAGGAAAGAAGGAACTCAAGGACTAATTAATCAAGAGAGTGAAAGGAGAAGAGCTAGGAAACATGACAATGTCAAACCATACAGTTATATGTAGAAGATGGGCAAGGCAGTGATCCTCAGAATCTCCAGAAGAGTTTTGTATCTAGCAGTTAATTGGAAAGATTCTCACCCTGACTAACTATATATACTGTTACCTGTGAACTAAGCAACTACACTGGAGTTGGTAATCTGTAATAGTAGTTTCATGTTTGGAGTGTCTGCCATTCTGGTCTTCTGAATACGGGTGCATGTCATGACATGCCAGTTGCTGCTATGCTCTCTCCTAGGTAGATGTTTGTTCAAAAAGAAGGGGGTGGTGAATGAAAACAAGAGACAGGAAACAGACTATTGTGAGACTGTCCTTCAAGGTGGTATATGGTTAGTTTTTTGGACTTATGTGTAAACATAAGAAGTATATAATTTTTATGCCTATTTTTAAAAATATATTCTAATTTTTAAATTTTTCTTATCATATTCTGTATGGACTTAAAGTTCAACATATCAATACCTGATGAAAAATACCTGTTTTATGTTATGCCTAACATGTTTGATATTGAGACAGATAGTGTTTTTAAGCTTAACTGCCTAAGTTGCATGGTAATAACAATAAGCTTGTCTTCCGGATGGTTAACAACCTAAATTTGCAGACCAAATTAGAGAAAAAGGAGGCCTAAAAGGAAAGCCAACATTTTGGCCCTAACCTTCCAAGGTCTGTTAAGTCTCAGGACATATGAGAACTCGTACTCTTATATCATGTAACTTGGTAGTGTCCCAAATTTTCTGATCAAGGGGATTATGGGGCCAATGAGGAAATTGATGATGTACAGTATGCCTAAGGAGAGTCACATGGAGAGAAAGCATTCTCTAAGGCTTTCACAGAGAGCACTTTGGCCAAGCGATGGCCGTGGCTCATCCACATGGCTGACACTGACAAAGGTTCTCTAATCTGAAGTACAGGATCTCAGGATAAATCCTGAGGGCATTTCACTGATGTTATAGGACCCAAAAGCTACAACTCTTGTTGCATAGGTCCTGCTTTACCTTGGTCTTAACCATCCAGCAGAACAGTATAAAAATGATACGTAAGAAGTAAAGCCATGCTGTCATGTTGAGCTACAGGTGACTCAGGTCAACAATTTCTGACATTGCCAGTCAAGCATAAGACCCAATACTATTATGGGATACTGGACTCTTTTAAAATATTTTGCTGAGTTTACACACCTATAATATTCAAATAAC
>NW_004524693.1:4976037-4981503 GCF_000260255.1 Octodon degus
TTACCTCTTCCTCTTGAATTTTTCCCCTAACCATTGTATAATGGCCTTCTTTTTTTTGTTTGATCATTTTTGGTTTGAAATTGAGACAGCCTGAGAATAGTATTGCTATCCCTGCTTTTTTCTGAGGTCCTGGGGCATGTAGTATTGTGTTTCATCCTTTGACTTTCAGCCTATGAATGTCTTTATGAGTTGAATGTGCTTCTTGCATACAGCATATTGTTGGATTTTGTTTCCTTATCCACTGTACCAGTCTATTTCTCTTTTCTGGTGAATTGAGTCCATTTACATTGATAGTTATGATTGAGGCATACTTACTTTTGATCGACATGCTATTTACCTGCTGTTTTTAATCCTTTTTGTCCTGTGTTTTGTTGTTTGCCTATTTAGTGGCTTCCTTCTATTCTCACTTGTGGAGTTCTGATCATTTTGGTCCCTCTCTAGAACATCTTTCAGGAGCCTGTGTAGGGTTGACTTTGTCATCATGAAATTCTTTAACTGTTCTTTTTCATGAAAGTATTTCACTTCTCCAGCAAACTGGAAAGAGAATTTTGCAGGGTATAGTAGTGTGGGCTGAAATTTGTTTTCATATAGGATTTGAAGTACTCTAGTCCATGCTCCTGTTGACTTCTCGGTTTGTGAAAAGAAGTCGTCTGTAATTCTGATGGGTTTTCCTTTGAATGTAATCTGCTTCTTTTCTCTAATGGTTTTCAGTATATTATTCTTGTCTTGGACTTCTGGGGTGTTAACTATTATATGTCTCTGTGTGTTTTTAATTGGGTTGAAGTTATTTGGAGTTCTGTATGCTTCAGTTACATGAATGTCTGTTTGTTTCCTCATATTTGGGCAGTTTTCTGCTATTACTTCTGCCCTTATTCCTCTTTGACTCTGCTTCTTGAGATCTATTTCTTTCCTGTGTTACTCATTTAGGAAATCTGTCATTTTTCTAATCTCCTCAATTTTCTTTATCAATTTCTTCTTAGAAGTCGTTATTAATTCTTTTACTACAGAGTTGTTTTCAGTTTAGTTTTCCTTCATATGTTTCTGTATTTGATTCTTTACTTCAGATGCTATTAATTCAAAGATTTCTTTTTTTTATTTCACAAATTAATTCCACTCTGAGTTCCTCTATGCCTTTCTGCTGTTGTTCCTTTATTTCAGATTGTATTTACTCATACATTTCAGTTGAGCTAGTGTCCTCTGCACTTCTTCTTTGTTGGTTCGAGTCCCGAGACTGCATTTTGCTCCTTCTCTTTGTCATTTTGTATAGCACTGACCTCTGACCTTTTGTGTAGAACTTTGGTAAAGTTATAACCTTAGCACGTTCTGAAATTTGGGTACAGATCTATTAAGTTTGAGTTTGTCCATTTATGCCTGGCTTGGGTCTAGCTGTTGTGTTCAGCTCCTTCCTGCTGCATCCCTTGGAAGTGAACCTGTTGTGCCCCTCTGGCACAACAGTGTACTTTTGGTGCCCCTCTGTTGTGCCTCTTGCCCAGGGGGTGCAGGAGAACGCAGAAGCTCTCCCACACAATAGCCGGACCTGCACTTGGGCTGGATCTGGGTGTCCTGACAGCATCACAGAATTTCTGACTCACTTATTGGGCTTTGAAGATGGGCTCTGGAGTGGTTGAGGGGTCCTGAGGGCAAGATAGAGGGTCTCACTCAGGAGGCATGCCTGGGTTTTGATCTGGAGAGGTCTGAATGCCTCAGGGAAGCTGGAACCTCTCCCACAAACTCGCTGTGCCTGAGCTGGGCTGGCTATGGGGTTCCTGAGAGCGTCCTACATATTTCAGACTGTTAGTGATCCTCCTATCTCAGCCTCCCTTTGTTCTGGGATAACAAGCATGCACCACCACACCCAATTTCAAGGCAGCTTGGTGTGCTTGGTGTTCCAGGGCCAGAATGGCATGCAGTACAAGGGATTGAACTCAGAGCTTCTTGCCAGGTAGGCACTTAGACCTCCAAAGTGACTATCTCCCCAGCCCCAAAAACTTTGTTATGTTAAAATTGAGGTCCATTCATATGGCTGAGGAAACAGTAAATTCCCCCCCTATCCAAATATCTGATTTGTCAAACTCATATTACATGGAATGGATTTCATAAACATACCCTGGTGCCATGGGAATATATGTGAGGGCCAATCAGGAAGATATGGAAAATTGGGATCACATGAATTTATTGACTACAGACCACACTGAAACTTTATGGCAAGAAAGAACAATAATACATATGGTATGAATTAAACTGAACTAACCTTGATAATGTGACTTCAAAAATCTGTCCCTCCTAAGGAAACAAGTTAGATAGAAGAAGGTTTTAAGACACATTTACCCTAATTTTTTCATTATGGAAAACCTGGGTCTGCACAAAAATCATTATGCAAATTGTCTCTTCCCTGAATTGAAGGGACTTTATGGACCAGTTATGGTTTAGAATCAGACTAACATCATACTATTGGGCTTTGAGTTCTTCCTTATGTATTTATAGCTCATATGCTTTCATGCATGGAACTACATAATAGAATACTAATACTTTTGCTTGTCAAAATACAACTTGAGTCATCGTATTTCCTGTGGATCTATACAAAATAAGACTAATGATCCTTGTGTATATGCTATGAGTATGACGTCCTATTAATTTAACTGAATCATGGTCATATATGTCTATGTTCATTTGTTACAAATCCTGCTTGATTATCTCATACACAGTAAAGTGAATGAAGGGACTGATCATTGCTGGAATTGGTATTATTGACTTGGTATTATTGATTTCAAGTATAGCTATTTCCTCTGTTGCCTTGGCCCACTCTGTTTAAACAGCTCCTTTAATAAATAATTAGACCAAGATCACTGATGAGGCCTGGAAAGTACATCATTCTATAGATGCTATGCTTCCTAAGTAAGTGTGCTTGAGACTACTTTTCTCTGGGTGGGAGATCGTATTGAAAGCATATAGCTATAACAAAGCCCCAAATGTCATTATAGTGTTACTCAAGTTTTTATTACTCTTCTTCTTTATAATCAATCTACCATCTATGGGAAAATGTTTAAAAAAATGTACAAGAAGCAACACACAAAATATAACTATGGATCTTGATGCCCTCCAGAAGGAAGTTAGATTTGTCTCTCAACAGACTGTTAATTTTGAAGACCAGATTCAAAACCAGGATAAATTTTCTGATGTACTTGATCACCTTAATCCATTTAATGATCTCAAGACTCACTGTTCATTTATAATGCTATGTTAATAGTAATTGGATTATGTCTCCTTTCTCTCTTCTTAATCTGCAACAGAGGTATCCAATCTAAATGGTGTCTAAAGATGTTAAGCCACAGGTCACACTAATTCAACTTTCACAAGAAAATAAAAAGAAAAGCAGATCTGTGGAAAGCTGTTCTACATAATTTGGGGGGAAAATCATGTCATAATTTAATTGTGTTTAGAGCTCATCTGTGACCTTGTATCTTGACATGAAAGCCAGCTATGGTATGTGGAAACATAACTTCATGTGCCGCAGGTCACAGTTCAGGCATCAACAACCCTGTGATGCTCTGAAACTCCAGGAAAAGATTGCATTAAATGAATACATTCTGGTTCCTTGAGAACCAAGTAGTACTAAGAAAAAGATTTCACTTGAGGGAAAAGAACAAACTTTTCCCAACTGCTGTTGTGAGACTACTTTACATATCCCAACTTCCTCATCTGGAACAATCCATATTACCATAAGGTCCTCATCCACATAAGATCAGTTCCTCCCTCTGAATCAACTGAAACTCCCTACAGTTATTGTGTACACCCAATAAATAGTAGATAACTTGGTATGCCTTTATCTTTGTCCTGAGACATTGACCTCTCCGTCCCCCTGTAGTGCATTACTGAATTGGTCTCTGTCTTTTATTTCATTCTTTCACTGTAACCTTCATACATGCAATTAGGGATACTGGCCAGTCCCCTGATAATTCCCTCAATATTGTGTTTGGAAGGCAGAGCTTCAGTCAAAAAGTCCATTCTCGAGCTGCAAATTTGTATGCTGTTTGCTCTGTTCAGCTTTGGAATTACTTGGGACTTTTTTTCCTTCTATTTCTCACTTTGGGAATGGAAATGTATATCTTGTGATTGTCCCACCATTGTGTACTGAAAGTACACAACTTTATATCACAGACTTTATAGCTGGTAGGAAATTTGTCATAAAATTAATCATTCCTTGCCTTCTACTCATGCCTTACTGAAATAAATCCATGAATTTAGATTTTAAATTTGGCACTATAATTACTTAAGATTTGAAGGCTGGAAGTGGTGATGCCCACCTGTAACCCCAATACTTGAGAGGTAGAGTCAGGAGGATCACTGAGGCCAGCCAGAGCTGTAGTGAGTTGAAGGACACCCTAGAATACATAGCAAGAACCTATCTCAAAAAGAGAAGAAAGAAACAGAAGCAGAAGCAGGAGCAGAAGAATCAGAAGCAGCAGAAGCAGCAGAAGCAGAAGCAGAAGCAGAAGCAGAAGAAGGAGGAGGAGGAGAAGGAGAAGGAGAAGGAGGAAGATGATACTTGGAACTGTTTCAGTGGAATGGAATGAATTTGTTTTGCAATTAAGGACATAAATATAAATTTGGAAAATTTATTGGTAGAATGTTATTAGTTGTTCTCTCTCAAAAATGTAGATATTATACATGAGACTATTAAGGGATGTGGCCTTTAAGAAATGACTAAGCTCTGCAATCCTAGTACTTGGGAGGCTGAGGCAGGAGGATTACTATGACTTTGAAACTAGCCTGAGCTATGTAGTGAGTTCAAGGCTTGTTTTGAACTACATAGCAAGACCTAGCCTCAAAAATAAATTTAAAAAGAGGTTATTAATCCATTGCAGTGCCTTGTTCATGAATGGACTTGGGTACCCTTATGTAGTGCCTGATAGAAGGAATCAGTCTATTTTGGGACTTTATGTCTTCTATTACATGAAGATACAATGCTCTTCCTTTCCAGGGCTTGTAGTGTTTAAGACACACTCTTGAAAGAAGAGTAGCCCTCACCAGGTGTCACTACCTTGAACTTGTACTTTCCACCTTCTAGAGCTGAGAGAAGTAAATTTCTAAGCTTCAGAAGTTTCTCATATTTTAGTATTTTGTTGTGTTAGTATATGCAGACTTAATATATAGGTCTTCTTACCTTCAACTTAGCTCTCTTGGTTACTTTTCTCTTGTTGCTGAAGCAAAATATCCAACACCCAAAATTAAAGGGGAAAAAGTTTATTAAACTCACAGTTTGGGGGCTGGTGAGATGAGATGGCTCAGTGGCCTAAAGCACCTACTTAGAACAAGCTTAGCAAAGCACAGGAACCGCGGTTCAATCCCCCGGCGCCACATGCCAGCCAGCCCCACCCCCTGATGGGCTGAGCTGGCCACACACACACACACACACACACACACACACACACACACACAGTAAATAAATAAAATTTAAAAAAAATA
>NW_004524693.1:4981603-4983475 GCF_000260255.1 Octodon degus
TGATTAATAGGACAGTTTTGATAATCAATACACTGTACATTGTTATCTTCTTATTGGTTATCCATAGTACAAGAAGCAGAAAGAATATTCTGTCCAAACACTGTTAGTACACCTCTTTCTTCTCATTGAAGTAAGAGAAAGTAGCTGTAAATTTATCCTAAATATTTTGTGTATATAAATACAAAATGATCTTTCCATTGTGTCCTTATTTTTGTCTTGTCAGAGGTGAATATTCTAGTGGCATCTAAAAACTATAGGAGTTTGAATTCAACTAAACAATCTAAACAATCTAACACTGTCAGGTCTTTGTATGGACAATTGATATTTGGGTGCTTGAGCCAGGAAAATATATTGCTCAATTAACATTATCATTAAGATCCATATCCCTTGACACCAATTTTAGACAGTGCCCTCAATTTGGATGAAAAATGAGAGGAACCTCAAAAATAGAAATTAATTTCATGGAAGATCTGTCAGAGGGGTGACACATGTGCTCTATCAAAATGAATAGAAAGCTTTTCAAGGCCTGTTCAATACAGGTGATGTTTTTATCACTCTGTTTCATCAGTTGCTTGCCTTCTTGCCTGCCAAGTCAGATTCTGCACTATTGGTGTGACTCAGGTCAGCCCAACAAATCTTACAAAGCAAGTCTCCCTTAACACCTCATGGGCTTGAGGGCCAAACTGGTTTGTTTCTTCCCTACCTAGCCTCTAATTCCATTAAACTTTTGGGGAGTGATTTATTAAATAATGGAAAGTGAAATTAACTTCTGAATCTTCCTCAGTTGCCTAAAAACATATGAATAAGATGGAATATATACAAGGTATAGGACTGAAGAAAAATGCTCAAGGAATTCCGCAGCCCTTACGTGTTAAAATTAAGCTAGAACATTTTGCAATCAGGTCATATCTAGTGGGAGCCATTGATGAGCCCCCACCTTCATTATCTTTACAATGGAAAAAAAGACTGGAAGTGGTATATTATTACAATAAGGTATATATGGGCGGGTGGCTTTTTCAGACTTCATTGGATAAGTTAACAATCACTTTTCTAATGATCCTCTTCTGCTATTCTTTGTTAAACACCCTAGTCTTTTACTTAGAATAACCCAGTTAGAGTCCATTTCTAATGCACCTATTTTTGCACAGATGGCTCCTCTAAAGAGAAAGCACATGGAGTTTAGATTTTCAGCATCTCATTTTAGCCCTTAATCTTTCTGGGCAGCAGTTAAAAATAACTGTTATTTTGTGTGTTTAAGAGAAGACACCACAAACTCTTGTGAATATTACCAGTGACTCTGGTTTGCAGTATTTCTATTCCAAAGGCTTGACAGTGCTAACTTGTAAGCCACTTTAGACCCAACTTTACATAATTTATTTTTAAAATTATGGCATATCATTCACAGATTTATAGATCCCTTTTTTTTTTTCTCGAAACCATGGATCGAACTCAGGCCCTTGTGCTTGCCAGGGAAGCGCTTATTCCACTGAGCCATCTCCTTGGCCCCTATAGCTCCCTTCTTAATAGGACATGTCAGTCTCATTCTTATTTATCTGAACACTTAGTTCATGGTAATCAACAGGCTGATTTCTTAATCACTTTTGCTGTTTGTTTTAATATGGCTAGACAAACACATGGGTATCACTGTCAAAATAGTAGAATCTGAAAAGAATTTCAATTATAACATTTATAGGCTAGAAATATTATTGTACCTTGTCCAATCTAAAAGTCTCTCAACCAGTACCCCCTTGAAGGTAGCAATCTCAGGAATGACAAAAATAAAATTGGGGCATTCATATCCACTCTTTTGGGTACTTAAACTGCCTTCACATTTTGTTGGTACTTTTTCACATTTAGCACATATTATTTTTT
>NW_004524693.1:4985087-5031371 GCF_000260255.1 Octodon degus
CACACACACACACACACACACACACACACACACACACACACACAGTAAATAAATAAAATTTAAAAAAAATAAAAATAAATTGTTAAAAAAATTATAAACTCACAGTTTGTAGTTCTAATCCCCAATCAGTTTTCTCTAAGTTGAGGTGGCAGACAGTCATTGCAAAAGAAAAATAGGTCATGGTGGGAATAGGGGAGCAAAGTGGGCAACCTGGTGACAACAGATTTTTCTATCCTTCATATTTTACCAAGGACACTTAGGGTGAGTATCACATACACTCTTATTCCTAGCTCCCTTCATCCTAGCATTGAACCATGAATTAATCCCTGCATCACACACTCTAGATACATCCAACTCTAAAAAGCCCACGCATATGACCACATGAGGCTTGGAGAAACATATAGATACAAACCACATTTTACTCCTGGCTTTCCAAAGACTCATGTATATTCCCCTATACAAAAGATATTTAGTCCCTCTCTAAGAGTTGTCACAGTCATAAAAATTTCAGCATTGCTGAAAGCTCCAAGCTGCAAATCTCCTCTGAGATTTAAGGCAAATTGAGCTGTAAGCCCCTGTGAAAATGAAAAGAAAGTTAAACACTTTCAACATACAATGGCACAGGATAGACATTACCATTCCAAACAGTACAAATAAGGGGATGAAAAGGAATGTAACCAAATCAAGTCCAAAATCCATCACAGAAAACATTATATCATGTATTTCCATATCTTGGATCTGAGGCAATGTGTGGGTTGTAAAGACTGGAGTCCTATTGATTCTTGTGATGTCCTCAGATCATCTTTGATGTTGTCATTTTCTGAAACACTTAGCTTTTTATTGCTACTCTTCTCAGGGACCAGTTTCTCCTTTGCTCCATCTTTACAGGCCATAATTTACTAGTACTTTCTTTATGGAAAAATGCAACATTTTGAATCATTATGCTGGGTTTTTGCCCTTAACTCTCAACATAAATCTGGCTACAATTTCTGAATATTAGCCACACCACTGCCTCAATATTATACTGCTTTGGAATTTCTTCTGCAAGATTAATTAGTCCACTATTCTTAATCTTAGTCTCAGGTGAAGTCTCTGCGCAAACTTTCTGCCAAGGTGCAAAACATTTTGTGCAGAACCCAATAGCCAAAGCAGTTCTTCTTTCCAGTAGAAACCTCCTGAGTCAGGGCTTTGCCATCAGGATTTCTATCAGACTTCTGGACTCCTAAGTTCTTACCAAAGTCTCACTTGAAGTACATCCTAAGGCATTCCAGCTCTACTTTTTCAGCTGGCATCTCTGAACCTTTCCAAACTCTTCCCTCAAGCCAGGCCCAAAGATTCCTAAACTATATAATCAGGTATAGTTAGAGTAATGACCCAACTTCTCTGGTACCAAGTTCTTCCTTAATTACTTTTCTCTCATTGCTGAGACAAAATAACCAAAACCCAAAGTTGCAAGGAAAATGTTCGTGTAGCTCAGAGCTTGTAGAGCTTTCAGTCCATAATCAACTAGCTCCAAAGCAGGGTAGCATGCCAGAGGGACATTGTAGAGTAGAGCAGAAACAGTTCATAGTGGGAAGAAGGTGGCAAAACAAGCAAGAGGGGTGACCACAGTCTCCCTGTCACTTATATTTTATCCAGGCTTCTTAGACAGGTAGCGCTCAGTCAATCCTAGGGCCCTTGATCTTAGCATTGCACCATGAATTAATCCTAGCATCATACACTCTAGATCCAGCCACTTCTGAAAAAACTCCACCTATGACTGCAGAAGACTTTGAGGGGGGTACACCTAGACACAAACCTTAACGTTAGCTGTGTCTGCATTTATGATATATCAGTATCTGAGAGTCATCACTATTTTGAAACCTACATAACACTAGAGTAAAATATGAGAACATAAGCATGGTATATTGGCATATTTGCTAAGTAGAGAAGTTCATGGCAGAAACAGCCTTTCAAAGGAAGGTTTTCTTATTTCCCAACATCCACCCACATTCTTTCTTTACTGAACTGATTTCTGTTGTCCAACATTTATCTGAAAAACCATAATAAAAGACTAAAGAGAACTGGGCTCCACATTAAGCTTCCCATTCCCTATCTACATTTCAACTGCCAGTTTTACCTATTATGATGCAATAAAACTCATTTGAAAGGTTTTATGAGTATTCAATAAGACTGTGCAAATAATCACATAGCATAGTCCTGAGACATAATAAATATTTAACAGGGGTGCTCTCAGGACCCCTTTTGTCCTCTCCAGAACCAGCCCAGGCCTGGCGTGTGAGTGAGACCTTCTGCTGTGCTCTTGGGACCCCTCCAGACCAGCCCAGACCCAGTATGTGTGTGGGAAAGCTTCTGCTCCACTGCACCCACCAGACTCCTCTGGACCCAACATAGGCCTAGCATGTGAGTGAGACCTTCCACCATGTTCTCAGGACCCCTCAAGACTCCTCTAGACCCAGGCCAGGTCTGGTGTGTGAGTGAGACCTTTTGCAGTGCTCTTGGGAACCCTCCAGACCCAGCCCAGGACCGGCATGTGAGTGAAACCATTTGCCATGCTCTTGGGAATGCTCTGGTCCTCTTCAGAACCAGTCCAGGCCCACCATGTGAGTGAGAACTTCTATCATGCTCTCAGAACCCCTGCAGAAACAGCCCAAGCCTGGCATACAGGACTGGTGTGAAACTCTTCAGCTGAACCCCTGCAGAGAGACTAGGGAACATAAACACCCAGCTAATCCAGGAGCAGTACATCTTGCCAGGGAAGTAGAGTGGATTCACTTTCATGGGCTGCAGCAGGAAGAAGCTGAGCACAGCATCCAGACCCAAGCCACACACAACTGGATGAATTCAAACTTCGAAGATTTGAACCCGGTAAGCTGAGACACTTTGGTAGACCAGAACTATGAGAACATCCTCCCTCTTTCACTCTTGACTGAGAGAGGTGGCAAAAGGTAAACAGGGTGAACTAGTCTGCCATTACTTACAAAAGTTTGTCAACTGCTAAATATCACTACCTACTTTAGTGTTCCTGATTGTAGTTCTGTAAATACAAAACTGTAACAACCTTAGTGATATAATCTCTCAGGCAAGAATTTTGGTACATGCCTAGGTTATAACTGTACCAAAGTGCTAAACCAAAGGTCAGAGGACAGTGCTATACAAAAGACAAAGAGAAGGAGCAAAATGCAATCTCAGACCCTGAGCCCATGTATAACAGGTACAGAAGACACTAGGACAGAAGAAATTGGGAATCGCACATCTGAAATGTCTGAATTAATAGTGTCTGGAGTAAAGAAACAACTGTAGAAAGGTATAGAGGAACTCAGATCAGAAATAACCTCTGAAGTAAAAGAAGAAATCTCAGAATTAATAGCGTCAGAAGTAAAGAATCAAATGCAGAAACATATAGAGGAAATCACATCAGAAATAATCTCTGAAGTAAAAAAAGAAAGAATAAGTATAATGAAAGAATTAGTAACTGCTTCTAAAGAAGACACTGATAAAAAAAGAGAAAAATACAAACATGATGGAATCCTTGAACGAGTAATATAGGAAAGAAATAGATCACATGAAGCAGAGTCAAAGAGATATAGAGGAACTTAAAATCTCAATCACAAGCTTGCAGAACCGTTTCAATGAAAGTGAAGATAGAGTTTCAGATCATGAAGACACTGTCATAGCTAGTGAAAAGGTAAAAAAAAAAGAACTCAAAAACAGCTAGGATGCAAGAAAAAATAATTTAACATCTGCAAGACTATGCAAAGATGAACAACATGAGAATAATAGGCATCAATGAGAAAAAAGGGGTCAATACAAATGATATAAAAAGAACATGGGCAGAAGTAATAGCAGAAAACTTTCAAAATATGAGAAAACAATGTGAAGTTCAGGTAATCAAAGCATATGGAACTCCAAATAGCATCAACCCAACTAAAAACACAGCCATACATATAATAGCTAAGATCCCAGAAATCCAGTACAAGAAGAATATGCTAAGAGCTACTAGAGGAAAGAAAAACAGATCACATTTAAAGGAAAACACATCAGAATAACAGCAAACTTCTCTTCACAAACCATGGAGTCAAGAGCATGGAGCACAGTACTTCAAGTCCTCTATGAAAACAAATTCCAGCCCAGATTACTATACCCTGCAAAGGTCTCTTTCAAGTTTGATGGAGAAGTGAAATACTTCCATGACAAAGAATAACTGAAGAATTTCCTGATGACAAAGCCAACCCTACACAGACTACTGAAAGATATTCTAGAAAGGGACCAAAATGCTCAGAACTACATGAACAAGAACAGAAAGAACCCACTAAATAGTGCAAACAATTAACTACAGCAGAAAAAGGGGTAAATAACAGTAGATAAATAACATGTCAATCATAAGTCAGTACATCTCAATTATAACCATCAATGTAAATGGACTCAATTTACCACTTAAGAGAAATACACTGGCACAGTGGATCAGGAAGCAAAATCCAATAATATGCCGTATAGAAGAAACAAACTTAACTCATAGAGAAATTCATAGACTGAAAGTCAAAGGATGGAAAACAATACTACATGCCCGATCACATCAAAGAAAGCACTTGTAGTAATCCTGTTCTCAGACTGTCTCAACTTCAAACCAATAATGATCAAATGAAATAAAAAAGGACAAAGGACAGTATGTACTAGTTAGGGGAAAAACTCAAGAGGAAGAGGTAACACTCAGATATTTATGCACCAAACATGGGAGCACCCAACTATATTAGACAAAACTTAATGGAAATAAAAATCTAATATCCAATACCAGAATCTTAATGAGAGACCTTACCTCCCCCTTATCCCAAAAAGACAGGGAAAGCAGACAAAAAATTAGCAAAGAAGTAGCATAACAGAACCAGAACTTGTAACAAATGGACTTAGTTGACATATACAGAGTGTTTCACCCAAACACAGCTGAATGCAAATTTTTTTCAGCTGTACATGGGAGATTTTCTAAAATACACCAAATAGTAGTCCATAGGTCATGTTTAAGTGTATGCAAGTAAACAGAAATTATCTCATTCATATTATCTGATGACAATGCAGTGAAACTGGAAATAAATGACCAAAGCAACCAGAAAAACCCTATAGATACATGGAAATTAAACAACACCCTCTCAGCAACCAATGGGTCACAGACGAAATTAAACAGAAAATTAAAGAATATTTACAATTCAATTAAAATTTGAACAAATTTATCAGAATTTATGGGATGCAATGAAAGCAGCTCTTAGAGGGAAGTTTATAGCTGTGAATTCACACATTAGGAAAGCAGAGTGGGAACAAATAAATATCCTAATGCTGCAACGCAAACATCTAGAAAAGGAAGAGCAAACCAAACCCAAAACCACAAGAATTTTTGTACCTACTACATATGATTGGCAATGGAATACCCATCTCTGACAAAAGTAAATGAAAATGGGGGATATAAATGGAGGAACATTTTGTAGTGAAATATATATACATATATATTTATACAAAATATTTAGGAAAGATATACAGGTACTTTCTCTTAGTTCAATGAGAAGAAAGATTTGTACTAATACTGTTTAGATAAAATATCATATCTGTATCTTGTAGTATGAGTAACTACTATGAAGACAACACTATGCAATGTATTAATCATTGTAACTGTCCTACTAACCTGTTTTGAAATTCTCATTGTTATTTCTTTCTCAATAAAATTAATTAAAATAAATAAATAAATATTTAACAACTACATATTACACAACCTCTTAGTCTTATTGTTTTGTGGATCTGATAAAGTTAGGCAATTCATCATGGTGGGAGTAGATAATGGAGCAAAATCCCTCATTTCATGACCAATAGAGCCAGAGGAAGAGAAAAGTTATACTGTCCCCTTTGGAGACATTCCCTGTATGACTTAAAATCTTCAGAAGTTCTCTATGCTCAAAGGTTCTACCACTTCCAAATAGAATTACTCTAAGGATTAATCCTTGAGTGCACTGGCCTTTGGAGGACCATCAATATCAAAACCAAAGCAACATGAGATATTTGGATGATAAAATTAAACAGATTTGGAGATGGATTTGGTGGTAGGAGAGAAAGAACATAGGAATATAAAATGACTGCTCATTTTCTACCATGGATAGCTAAGTGAATGATGATATTATAGACATGAAAAAGAGTCAAAAGCTACAGGGAACAGGAATAAAAAGAAAATGACGAGAACTGGAGAAAGTTTGCCTGCCATGGGCCCATGTGGTCCTGAGGGTATTGAGCAGTTTGCCAAAGTACAAATCTTGATCATCCTCTAACCTCAAGCATTTTCTGTAGATAATCATATAAACAGTGCCATACGTGTGACTGCCATATAAATGTCATACAACTCAGCCTCTGGAGTGATGCACAGAGTTGACTACTACTTGCTACAACAGGCCTTAGGCCTGAGTTCCTCAGGTTGCTGTGTATCTTACAACTTGTGTAGCTACCAAAAGGGCTTGGAGCAGTGGAAGAACATGTGAATGTTTCTGATTACTGTGCTATGAATATCTTGCTGTGACCCAAAGATTAGAAAATATTCTGTAAAAAATAGTACACACCTGAGTTTTTAAAAATCTTCTGAAGCAATTATATCCTTGTACCACAAGACCAACTATAAACAGTATAAATGAATAAATGGGTGTGGATGTACTTCCTTAAAACTTCATTGTAAACACAGAAAGTTGTTCATAATATAACTTTCATGTGTAATAAAAATTATTCTTCTTTTGGTTATTCTGATCATTAAAATATAAAATAAACATTTTAACATACAAAAACAGCCAATAGGTTGGATTTTTTGGGAAGCTACACAATCTCTGCAGAACTATCTCAAGTTGTCTACTTTCACCCTTTCCCCTCTGACACTGTAAGAAACAAAGATGCCTTCTGAATTAATCAACTCTTTTGGAATTCTGTTTTCCTTTAATAGAGATGACACTAGGATTGTTTCCAGTGGAAGGATCTTCTTTAAACATGTTTCATTTGTAACAGGTACATGACTATAAGACAATCAAATGGGATATACATATCACCCCGTAGGATAGAAATCAGAGGTAAAAATCTATATTTGAAAAGACATTGATCCTGGGGTGATAATTGAACAAAGAGGATGATTAGGTTTTCTCTAAGGATATAAATAAGAAAAATAGTCATTTTGTAATGTGAGATTCTGGAAAGCAATTATATTTAATACAGTAATTTTCTAATGGAAGTGACTTTTCCTCTCAGAGGAGATTTGAAAGTGTCTAGAGACAATTTGATTCCTACAACAGGCAGAAGATGCTACTGGAACCTATGTATAGAGGCTTGAAATGCTGCTAAGTAATATACAATCACAGAGCAGCTTACTTTAGAATAGTTCCTTTTAGAACCTGTGCTGTGACATCCTGTAATAGTGGTGTCCCAGATTTTCTCATCAAGATTATGGAGTCATGGAGGAAAATGATTGATGATGTAGATTGTGCCTAAGGAGAGTCACATGGGGAGAAAACATTTTCTCAGGCTTTCACAGAGAGCAACCTGTCCAAACAATGGCCGTGATTCATCCATATGGCTGACACTGACAAAAGATCTACAAGGTGCTGTACAGGGTTTCAGTGTAAATCCTGAGGGGATTTGACACACCTTGTCAGATACAAAAGTTACATTTTTAGTTATATAGGTCTTGCTTTAACTTGGTCTTAACCATCCAGCAGAAAAGTATAACCACATGGTATAAAAGCAATACCATATTTATATGCTGAATGTGAAAGGCTCAATTCACCAACTTCTGACAATTACCAGTTCTGCTGATAACCCACTACTATTTTGGACTATTGAACTATGTTGGGTTATTTTGCTGAATTCAAGTGCCTATAATCTCTAAATTGGCCTCAAGTATGTAAAGGTCCTTTAAAGAGTTTTCCAAATACAGCTTCTCTAACTGCAGTGGAACATCCATCTCTGACAAAATAAAAAGAGGGATATAAATAAAGCACCCTTTTGCAGTAAAAAAACTACATATATGTATATACAAGATAGGATAGATATATAGCTACTTTCTCTTAGTTCAATGAAAAGAAAGGTTCATGCAAATATTATTTACACAAGATATCATGTCTGCATCTTGTCCTCTGAATACTATGAAAAAATGATATTCAATGTATGAATTATTGTAACTGTCCTACTAACCTATTTTTGAAACTGTTTCATTGCTATTTTATCTTTTTGTCATTAAAATGAATAAAAGATAAAAGAATAAAATAGAAAACCAGAGAGACAAGTTTCTTACAAAAATACTCCTGTGGTCATTTTGTTTTTGCTCCATTATATCTAAATTCATTAGTTGAACTGGAGTAGCAACCACCATCTTGCCTTTCCTTTAAGCATTATTCAGGTGGAATAAAATAAGTTATTTTAAAATAAAAAAGATTAATTCTTTTAACAGCCACCAAAAATTCCAGTTCAAAATGTCAACAGTTCAGAATTTAAGAAATTTATTTAGTGGGAAGAAGGAAAATAAGACCCACAAGCCATACCTATAATTTCGAATCAAATATCATTTCTAGAAAGAGAAGCAGAATTCATTGAAGAACTAACTGATTGTAGAACTGAGGTAGAAAAATGTACAAGTGAGCCTGAGACATCTTGTGCTAAAAAGTAAAGAAAGGCCAGCAAGATATCTCAGCATACTAGGCACTTACTTTGGCAAGCACAGGGATCAATGCCCAGTCCCGTGCTGAGTCAGGGCATGGTAGAACACACCTGTAATTCCAGGGCTGGGGAAGTAGAAAACAGGAAGATCACTACAAGTGCAAGATGTTAAGTGAGACCCTGTACCAAATACATAAATGGATAAAAAAGTAAAGAAGCACCAACACACACACACACACACACACACACACACACACACACAAAAACCCTAGACAGGATATGTCAAAGAGATACAGAAGTCAGCTGACAGACATTCCAATGACCAATGTTGGAAAAATTTGACTGGTGAAATAAATGCTATTGTGTAGAATTATAACATGTATTAGTCTATTTTCATCACTGTAGTGAAACACTTGAAATAGGCTAACAATATCAAGAAAATATGCTTATTTAACTGACAGTATTTATTTATCTATCTATTTATTTATTTATTTATTTTATACTAGCAACCCAATTCAGGACCTTGTGCTTCCCAGGCAAGTGCTTAAGCCTCTGAGCTATATCCCCAGCACTTAGATCATAGTTTTTAAAGCAAAAAGTTCAAATAGCATCACGCAGACTATGGCAAGGGCCTCTCTTGTCTGTGTCACCTCAGGATGGATGACAATGTCACAAGCATATCTTAAGGAAAAAATAGTATGTCAAAACAGGAAGCTAAGAGAAAGGGTCAGGTTCAGATTTTTTAAAACAATCCTATTTTTAAAAACTACCAAGGGGTCCATTGAGAATTAATCTAATTTTTTCTGAAGATAGTACCTTCATTGGCTTAAGGACCTCCCTCTAGGTCCTATCTCTTTAAGGTTGCATATCCCTTGCCAACATCACCAAGCTTCCAATATATGAACATTTAGGTAACAAATTCAAATCATAGCAAAACTCATGAATGAAGTAGATATCTGAGTCCCTAATGATATAAATAAATAATTAAATTAATGAATAAATAAAAGTGAAATCTGTAGTGCAAAAGAAATTCAAATACTTTATGTAACTATTCTACCCAAAGCAGTGGAGTATCACTAACTACTCCTTACACATTCTATGGGCTATACAGAGTGACATCTTTCCTAAAAGTATAGTGTGGAAGGGGAGAAAAATCACTATTTTGGTCAGATAATCAAGGTCAACATCAACTGTGATATGTCATGTTGATGCTAAGTGACCTTAATACAATACAAATAGAATCACAATGTAACTTCTGTCATCTTCCTCCCCCAAACCCAGAGCCCCAATATACACATGAGAAAGTAGTCCATTGTGTAAATGTATTATAGTTTGTTTATTCACCTACTAAAAGCCATCTTGATTGCTTCCAAGTTTGAGCAATTATAAATTAAGATTCTATATACATCCACGGACAAATTCTTTTGTGTGAACAAAAGGTTTCAACTCAGGTAAGTACTAAGAAGCATTATTGGTGAATTATGGGGTAAAAACATACTTGCTTTTGTAAGAAACTGCCAAACTGTGTTCTCAAGTGACTATATCATTTTTCATTCTGTTTTTCTCTTTATTTTTTATTTTTAATTTAATTTAATTTTGAAGAGTAAAAGCAGAAGCAAAAAAAAAAAAGAAAAAATGGCAGAAATGGGACACATATAAAAATACATGTTACAGATTTTCAAAATAGAAATAGATAATTAACAATGGTTGCTATATTACCTATTTTTAATGTCAAATCTGTTGCTCAGATTAACAAATATAGTTATGCAAGATTGGACAAATAATTGAATATTCATTCTTTCTTTCAAAAAATCTTCATTCTTTTCCTTGTCCTTTAAAAAATTATTTTAAAGAGAGTATAGAATTATTGTTGCACCAGTATTTGGTGTTGTTAGTCTCTTTGATTTCAATTTTGAATATTTTGCTAGGAACTAAGTTCAGGGCCTCATTAATGTTAAAGACACACTCTACCACTGAGCCATAACTTCAACCAATGGTCCAATTCTAAATTAGATTGTTATGTGGTTGTTGAATTTTAAGGATTATTTGTGTATTTTGTACAACACTCCTTTACCCGAAATATCTTTGGAAAGTACTTTTCCAGTCTGTGGATCGTATTGTGATTATTGGTATAGTTGGATTAATAAGTACCAGCTGTTTACTGTTTTCTATTTATTGTTTTATTTTTTGTTCCTATTTTCATATTCTCCTTTTTCTCCCTTTTATGGTTTTACTTGAGCATTTTCATACTTGATTTTCTCTCCTTTCAATTCTTCTTCCATTTTCCCCAATTTTTAGCAGCTACCCTGGAATTTGCAATAGAAGTTTACAAATAATCAAAGTCCACTTTGAAATAATACTATACTGCTTTATGTGCAGTATGAATACTTCATGTTAGCACAATAATCCTAACTCCTTTCTTTCCTTTCTTGCATCATTACTGTCATTAATATCACATAAACATAGAAGCAAATATATATCTACATAAACATATTAGCATGTTTGTAATTTTTAAAAAGATTTTTAAGTTAGATTGATTAAAAAGAAAAAAAAAAACACAGTGTTTTGTCTTCATTTATTTATTTTCCAATATTCTTCATTTTTGAATTGTGCATCCAAATTTCCTACCTAGTTTATGTTCCTTCTCAGTAAATAATTTCTTTTAAATTTCCATGCAAGACAAGTTTACTGGCACTGAACTCTCAATTTCTGTTTGGGAAAGCCTTTAACATTTTTAAAATTTTTTTTACATCTTTGATTGACTGATTGATTGATTGATTTGGTATAAGATCTCCCTGCATAGCTTAGACTTACGTTGATCCTCTGGTCTCAACCTCCTCAGCCCTAGGATTATACGCATGTGCCACCACACCTGGTTTTGGTGGTCGGCATGGCAGCAAAGCATGTGATACCGGGAATTGAACCTAGGCCCTTGCACTTGGCAGGCAAGTGCTTAGACAACCAAGGATCTGCCAGACCTTCTCCCAAACTTTTGAAGGATATTTCTGCAAGGTACAGATTTCTGGGTTGTTGACTTTTGGCTCTCATGCCTTTGAAACTTCACTCCATTTTCTTCATGCTTGTATTCATGGTTTCTGAAAAGTCAAATGTAACTCTTATCTTTTTCCTCATTCCTAAGATGTATTCTGCCAGTTTCTTTCAAGATTTTGTTTATTTTTTTGTTTTCTGCAATTTATTTCAAATATAATATGCCAAGGTATAGTTGATGGTAGATTTGGGAGGTATTTATATTTTTGCATTTATCCTGCTTGATGTTCTCTGAACTTTCTTGGTCTGTGGCTTGGTATTTGATGTTAAATTAAATAAATTCTCTGTGACTTTTCCTTCAAAAACTATTCTGTTGTTCATGTATTGTTTTTCTCCTGGTATTCCCATTATATATGTGTTACACTTTTTATAGTTGTCGCATAGTTCTTGGATTTTCTAAGGTTTTTTTTTTCAGCTATTTCACTTTCCTTTTCAGTTTGAGAAGTTTGTATTTTAATATCCTCCAACTCAGAAATTCTGTCCTTTGTTGTATTTAGTGTACTAAACAAACTCATTATATACATCCATTTCTTTTATAGGTTTTTTTTTTCAGAAATGGGGATTGAACTCAGACCCTTGTGCTTGCCAAGGAAGCACTTCCCAGCCCCTCTTTTATAGTATCTTTTATTTCTAATGTTTATCTTTGAGTCTTTCTTACAATATCTACTTCTTTATTTATATTTCTTTTTGCATATTGTTTATGTTATTATTAGTGTATTATTCATTAGTGTTTTAAATTCATGGCCTGATAACTAAGTAATTCATACCGTACATAATTGGTTTTGATGGTTGCTCAGTTTATTCAAATATGTCTTTCACCTCTTTATTTAACCTTGTAGTTTTTATCAAAAAGCAAATATGATACATTAGATAAAATGAGCTGTTTTAAGAAGGTGTTTAGCCAGCCTGGATGTGGTGGCACATGTTTATAATCCCTACATTTGGGATAGTGAGGCAAGAATGTCACAATTTAAGGCCAGCCTGGGCTGCATATGAAACTCAAGGCCAACGTGAACTATATAGCTAGACCCTGTCTTCAAAAACTAGAAAAAGATGAAGGAGGAGAAGGAGGAGGAGGAAGAGGAAGTGGAGGGGTAGAGGAGTGGGAAGGTGAAAGAGAGGGGAAAGAAGAAGGATATCTTTATCCATATGATGCTAAATATATAGGAGGGGATGTATTCTATGGTCTCATGATCTGATCTCATGATCTCATGCTTTCATTGAGCCTAGTTGTCTGCACTATGAACTTCAGTGTTTCTCACTTTTTTCACCCCTTATTTGAGACAAGATGGGTACACTGACTGGAATTGTATATCTCCCTTCCTTGTCATTGAAGGCTAGAGGATCATAGAGATAGACATTTCCTTACACCCAAGTCATTTAGGCTTTGGAAAAAACCCACCAATTCACATTCTTGACAGAACTCATTTCTCCTCAAGGTAGAAATTGTTGAGAACAAAATGTTCTGGCATATTTCAAAATGATTACATTCTCCTCCTCATAATAGAAAAATGAAGCAATTTTTTTTAATTTCTACTTCACTGTTCAAACCTGACTGCTCCCTGAGGCAAAATTCACAAAAACACACACCTGCTAAAACTGATACCCTAGAGTTTTTAACCTCTCCTCTTCTCCAAGTTAAAGCAACATGTTTCAGCTTTGGTAAATCCTGCATCTTTATATCCACTCCTCTGTTTCTCTGATTTGAAAACAGTAGTTTATCTTACAATACCGTTTCTGATGCAGCTAAAATTGTTGTTAATTTTTCAGTTTATTCAACTTCTTACTTTTTGTGCTGATAGTGTGCAGACATCTCAACTCTCAGCCTGTTGAACTGGTACCCACAAGTCCTGAACTTTTATAACACTATTCCCAAGAGATCAGTGGTTTTACACAGGCTTTCTCCACACATAATATCAGCATAAATGAGAGAACAATGCCATTACTAATTTGAGCATTCAGGAAACACTAACTGAAATAGCTCATAAATGTCAAAACTTCTATGATTCTATAACAAACTGTATATTCACTAAGTGTAGGTGTTAAGCCAGAATTATCCTTACCAGTGGTGCAGTGACACGAGAGACACTTGAAGAAGTGGAGGGAACCAAACTTTATTAGCCAGCCACAACCCAGAGGAGGCATGTACTCTAAAGACTGGGTAACAGGAGGGCCTGGCCCTAGCTCAGTTCTTTAAGTGGCTGCTTCCACAAAGCTTTCAGCCTCAGGTTGTTGTAGTTCGATCCCCACAACACTCCAGCCAGCTAAACCTGCCCTGAGAGCATTAGGAGAAAAAAAAATACTTAAAAAAAAAAGACTGGGAGTGGGATAGGGGAGGTTTTATACTATTGTTTAAATTGTTTGTCATGGGGAACTACCTGCTCAGGCCCCCACCCCTCCTGTCCATCTCTCGGGACAGGAGCTTTCTTTCTCTCAATAAATATATTCTGCTCATATCCTCTGTTTGTTCCTAAAATTCATTCTTTGGTTTTAGAAAACACAAACTTGTGCAGGTCAGGTCCAGAGATGTTTTTCTCTATGTCATTTGGAGGTTCCCTATATGGTTTGGAGGTCACTCACCCGAGACCAGTTTTTCTCCTTGTATCATTTTGGAGTTTCCCACTGAGATCATTGGACTGAGGTATGAGTTTGCTTTTCTTTCATAAATTCTGGATTGGGACTTGCTTAGGTAACAAATTTATGTTTCAAATGTTAATATGTCTTTTCCCATTGCTCATAATTGTTGGTGTTTTGGCTCATACAGTTTTGATTCACATAGTACTGTTAAAATTGCTTATAAATTTACATTTCTGTGTATATAGGTCTTGCTATATCTTGGTCTTAACCATCCAATAGAAAAGTATAAAATTGAGGTATATAAAGTAAATCCATATTAATACAATGAGCTGTAAGAGGCTCAAGTCAATAACTTCTGAAGATAACCCACTAATATTATAGACTGCTAGACAGTGTTAGATTGTTTAGTTGAATTCAAACACCTATAGTATTTAGATGCCAATAGAATATTCACTTCTGACAGGACAAAAAAAGGATACAAAGGAAAGATCATTTTGTATTTATATAACAAAATAGTTAGAATAGATATGCAGCTACTTTAGCTTAATTCAATGAGAAGAAAGAGGTGTACTAACAGTGTTTGGACAGAATATTCTGTCTGCTTCTTGTACTATGGATAACCACTAAGAAGATAAAAATGCACAGTGTATTGACTATCAAAACTGTCCTATTAATCAGTTGTGAAACTGTCTCATTGGTATTTATTTCTCAATTAAAAAAAGAGAAAAAAATTGCTTACAATTGTTTCTGTTTTCTCTCTTATATTGTTGGTAAAATGTTGGTCAAAATGTTGTCACTAAATCTTAAGTTAAAATATGGAAATGTCACAAGTTCATGATATATCATTAATGGGACATTTTATGATTGTTGTGTGTTTGTATACATTGTGTTTGAACTGGTTGACTAAATATACTGGTATTCCTTGCTTGAATTTAGACAAAAGCTCTAGAAAGAGTAACATTAGTAAGTCTCCTAGTGGATTTTATGTAAACTTTTGTAAAATGGGACTATTAGCCAGCTCAGACTTAAAAAATATACACTTGTATATGAAACACGGGACTCCTTTTGCCAGTTAAATGACATTAGGTGGGCAACTGTTCTTAAAGACTTGGAGGACAGGTTTCACTGGGATACACTGGTTCTGATCCCTCTCTACATGCTAGAGGAAATGTCAGGCCTGATCTGTTTCAATTTCCTTGCTTTGACTTTATTCCTAATTTTCCCACCTCTTTGTACTTTCCCTTTTAGAGGCATGTAAAGTTAGGAATACTGTAGACTGTTCCAACTAAGTGAAGCCCTTAGAAAATGAGCGCTTGTTAACACTCAAGACAGGGAAGTTATTTTAGAAAAAGGATACATGCCCCATCTCTGGGTCAGATGAGACAAAGAGGACTATGCCCATCCAGGAGGACACAAATAAAAGCCATGTCCTGGCTTAGTGTTCTGTGCAGGTCTCCTTTGGGAGGCTAAACCTGAGACACAGTGGAGAGAACTGACTTCTGGGTGACACCAGAAGGTGCTATCCCCAAAAGCAGCACATTAATGGGACCAAAACACATTTAGTGTAAGGGAGGATTCAATCTTTTCTCCTAGGTTTAGTTATCATTGTGCATAAGCGTTAAGTTGTGGGCTTTAAAGCCTTTAATGTAAAGTACTAGGTAATCTTGTTCAGGCTTGTAGCTATCCCTTACAGAACTTACAAACAGTGGTTACTCTGCCAGCTAGTAAATGCTGTTAGAGCAGCTGCCACTCTTTGAAGCAGAAGACAGGTTTCCTGAGCTGTTCTTTGGTGAATCCCCATTGAAGCCTATGGCTGGTGGAATGTTGACCAGAGAAACTGCTGGATTCCTTTCTGAAGACATCTCTGGTTTTGTGAACCAAAAGAAACCAAGAATGCCTGAGGGGAGAAGGCGCCAAACCTGAAGGTTCCTTGGTGGAAACTGGCCCCTGGCCACTGAAAGATCTTCACTGACATATTGTACTTTCTCTCTTTCTGCTAGTAAAGTAGAACTTCTACCTGAGCTTTTCAGTAGAACAAGTTAATGGGTCACTATTTCAGAAATAAGGCTGAGACAGTTTACAATAGTGGTTATCAGGGGAAGTTTAGATCTGTGCCCTATGTGTTAACTAAAAGTAAGATTTTTGCCAGCTATATTATCTTTACCAACATGTAAAATGTGATTGCTAGATGATAAATATATTTCACCTGTGAGCTTCAAGGTTAAATCTTGTTTAGTTGCTAGAAATGTTTACCTAGGTGATCAGATGGAAATCAAGTGTCTGGAGATTGGTTCAGTGCACAGGGCCAAATCTCTCCAGTCAATGGTTCTATCTATCTATAGAAGTGATTTTGTAGCTTGAGAAGTGCTCACTTCTACCTGACCTTTTATGCAGCAGTTAATGCTTCCTTCTGTAGACATTCAGGTCACCAGACCAATTTATAACTTATAAATAGTCAATAAGAGTAAGTGAAGTGTTTGTGAGATATTTCAGGAGATAGGAATCATGTGCCAGTTCAAGGGTGATAGGCTGGTGGGATCTTGTCTCCCTTCTCTCCAACAGGAGCATCCACCTGCTCTGGAGAGGGCTACTCAGGGATGCCTGGGGAGAGGAATCAATTAGAAGAAAGATGGGGGTGCCCAGAAAGGTAATTTCTATTGAATTCTAGGTTATCTCAGTCAAAGATTCTTACTCCTTTAGAGTGTGCTTCATTAGGCACCGGAAGACATTTGATCCTTACATGTTAAAAAGAGCTGTTTAAATGAAATGAAAAGGAAAGTATCAACTGTGATGCTAGTTTATAACTAAAAAGATGTTGTAAAAAAGAAAATGGTAAAAAATGTCTTATGTTAAGATTTGGTTTACATTAAGAAGATCATTGTTATTTAAGTTTTGAAATGTAGATGTAAGCAACAGGAGAACCAGGCAGTTCTGCCTCACCCACCATTGGTGAAAGTAATGTTGCCCCTATTTGCCTTTCTAGTCTAGAGGGTGTAGACTTCTAAAACAAGCTATAATCCATGCCTCTACAAGACTACACCCATTCTTAGCTGGATTTTTGCAAGCGCCTCAAGGACAATACCTTTTAAAGAAGCAAATAGGATATTTGGAACTTCCAGAGTTCATGTGCCTTAGATGACCCTGATAAGTACATTGATGTCTTTTAGAGGATATGTGCAGACTTATGAACTAGATTGGAAAGATATAATGTTAATCTTAAACCAAGCTTTGACTTATATGAAAAGCAGTCAGCCTTACAATGTGCTATTACATTTGGAGAGGAATATTATATTGTTATAAGGACTCAAAAGATGGACAACCAGTAGAATTACCTGTTCCCAGTGGAGCCCAACCAGTCAGAGCCCTGCTGCTAATAGCCAGGCAGAAGAGTGGAAAAGACATTTTCTTTCAAGTGTGTATTCTTGAAGGTCTAAGAACTAGAACCAAGCCTTCAGTTATTAAATGTTAGCTATTTATCAGGGAAAAGATGAACACCCCTCTGATTTCTTAAAATGTTTAATATAGGGACTGGTAAAGCATAGTTTGTGAGATGTTAATTCAATAGAGAGACAGATTACTCTTATAGATAAGTCCAGGAACTACAAAAGATAGCTTTTGCTCCAGACAACTCATTTGGTACTTTGGTAAAAAACTGTTTAAGTGTCCTATAATTGGAACTGGGAGAAAACCAAGGAGAGAAATCAAAGAGATAAAAATGGCTGCCATTATTGTGGCCTCCAAACAGACCCTAAGTCTGATTCTCTTGGCTTCAAGAAGAGCTCAACGATGATGATGTTCATCTGCTACTGCTGTCAGAAGCCAGGCAGCATAAGAGGGACTGCCTCAAGAGGCTCACAAGCCATGCCCTGACTGCCAAGGCAGCCACTAAAAGTGAGACTGCACTCTGAGGTGGAGGCCCCAGAGCTCAGACTCAGCTTCCCAGGTGGTCCAGTAGGACTGAAGGGCCCTGGGCCTGCCTCTTCCCTCTGGCCAGACTTACCTCCACCTGCTGTCTCCACAGAGGAGCCCTGAGTAATCATGACTATAGGAGGAAAAATAAACCCAGCCTATTTATTGCTGGACATTGGCACAGGTCTCTTTGTCCTTCTTCAACTCTGACCTTCCTTCTAGTCATTGTACCTCAATAGAAACAGACTTTAGAAGATATATTGCTTTAGCTATAACTGAGGTAATACAATATATTCAAGTTGTTTACTAAACGATGGTGCTGAGACTGATGTTTTACAAATGTAACATGTTATTTGTGTGTAAGACTTAAAGTATTTCGCTAGTTAAAACAGGTTCCCAAGGACAGATAACAACCTGTCAGTGTAAAAATGTTCTAAAGAAACTGGCTTATGCAGTGTCCAATATCTTTGGGCCTATAGATAGAGCCAGGTGTTAGATTTGTGATGTAACACTCAGAGCCACAGTGTTGAAAGGAAAAATCCCTTTGCAGTGCCCCTTGCTTACCATGGGGGCCATATCCAAAACACTGAATGGGATATTAGTTTAATATGACTAAATGCTTTGTACTTCATGATGAGTATGTAAGCCTGGTTGATTTTTTTAATATAACTCTGGTATTTTGTGTTGATAGTTAATACATGTGTGACCTCTCTTAACTAAAGCTAGATGGACTTACAGAAAACTGTCAGACTCTGTCAATGAAGGAGTCTAACAGCTAGTGAGTTATGATTGCTAGGTCTCAAAAAGGCTTATAAATGTACCTGTTAGCTAGAATGTTCATGCTTTGATTATATATGTTCTAATCTCTCAGATAATTTTCTATTTCTAGAAGATACCAAAACCCAGATAATCATACAGGTAAAGTCTAAAACCAAAAAGTTATATCTTTCTCAGTGAGCCCCAGATTTCTGACATAAGCTATAAAAGTTAAAAGAGTTTGCAGGAATAAATTTGTCTGAGTTGAGGTGTTTCATAGTAAAAGGATACAAAATGGAATTATAGATGGAAAATAACAAAAAGGATACTAGCGGCCTACAAGAAAGAAGGTAAATGTCCACAGCTGCTAAAGAAGGAAAAAGAAAGTGTTTATGATGGAGTCAGAGGAAGTTTCAGATTGAGGTGGTCATGTGTCTTCCCTCTCAGCCTGAGGGAACCCATCTTAACTGCCAATATAAGGAGAAATCCTGTTAAACTTTCAATAGATGCTTATACAGATTTGTCAGTAGTTACCCAGCCAATTTCCCACTTGCAAACAGGAAAATACTGCTTTCCCTATGCCCTGTAATTCATGTTCCCCAGTAATAATAGGAAAGACCAGTTTGTTTGAGAAAGTACCCAATGGCCATGGAAGACAAAAGGATTAAATCTCACATTTAAAAGATCTCTGCTAATGGACCTAAAAAAATGTTCTGACTTGTGTTTTTATTTGGCCAATGTATGTTTAATAGTTTCTTTGCCTTTGTCTTCAGATTCAAAGCTGTAATGAAAATGCCGGGTATCTATTGAGGGCTTATAGCTAGAACCTCTGAAGAATATATCTGACTACTGATCAACAACTTCGACCTGTTTCGGCTTGAAGAAGCCAGAGAGGTCATCGCCCATAGTTCCCAGTTTGGGTTATTTCTTCAGAGGGGGGAATGTTGCAGGCAGCCGAGTTAGACAGTAATATTATAGGCAGTCAGACAGGACCAGGCCCTCAAGGAGACAAGATGGAAGACAAGGTGACTTTGCAACTTGGAAGAGACGGACACTCCCATATGGGCCACACCTCAAGACCAAGACAAAAAGAGGAAGCACAGCTACATCCCTAGGGATGGGCATTAGGGATTGATATCCTAAATAGTATCAATCAACTTGAAAGAGCCCAAATGAGTCACTAGCCCAACCCTCAACAGGAAGAGATCCTGTTCTGTATTCATGCCCTCTTGCTATGTGACTCACTTTCCCATTTGATACTGGATTTAATCAATTTTCCCTGAGCAATGATGCTTGTAATCTCATTAGTTGACCCCAGTTTGGTCCCACCTCATGCCCAACTAAGCAAGTTCCCATGTCTTCTCCACCACCTTAGACCCACCTCACCACATGATTTTCCTCTATAAAAGTCCCTACAAGAGGCAACTTCCAGGGGGGAGCTACTCGCTCGCCCCCCCCCCCCGTCCCTCTCATCCCTCTCTGGGGACAGGAGCTTTCTTTCTCTCAATAAATGTATTCTGCTCATAAAAAATAAATAAATAAATTGAGTTTGTCTGGGTCTGTGTTGAACAAAATTTGACAAAAGCTAAAGTCTGCAGGTATTGTTTCCTGAGGTTAGAATTGGTACAGAGACAGAAGTTATTAGACCATCCTGTGATTACAAGCACAGAATATTACCTGTTGGGAGGGGTTGCGAGATCTTTCACTCTGAGGCAGAATGTGGGTCTATACAAAACATAGGTCAGGAGGCTTAAGGTCCTGAATTCCCTTATTATAGGTTCCCTAACATACTATTCCTGAGGCAGAGATGCTTTTGCACTTTCTTGTCATTTTTTTAATAGACAACATTGCTGAAGGGTTTCAGAGTGCTAGACAGGGCATATATGAAATTTTCCAGGATCAGAGACCAAAGGCCTAATTTCAGAGCCATTTTCCTCTGTTGAACAGTGAAAAGAAGAACCTCAATCAGCTTTTGGTCTTATTCAAGCTATTTCTTCTTTGCAAAATGAAAAATATAGACCATTCTGAATGGATACACTGGACTGCTAGAAGACCCAAAAAACTTTTTCAGTCTGATTTCTTTTATAGAATCTGTATTGCTTCCTTTTAGTTGTTTAATTTCCATTAATCTTGGCATACCAGGTGAGATTTTTGTTTTCATGGCCATCTCTGAGATAGGAAACCATACATGTCATGTTACCTTCACCCTCAAAACTGCTTCAGAAGATTTTCAGCTCTCAGTAATGTTTCTCCCAGCTAACTGATGAGGATGTTTCCTTTTGAGCCAGAGTCTGTGTTGTTAATTTGATGGAATACACTCTATTATTAGCAAGACTGGACTTATACAAAGATGGGGTAAGGAGCCTCTCAATGTTATTTCAGTGACAACAGGAAGGTCCTCTTTGCCAAAAAAATCTTTGCAGTCTGTTCTCTGAGGCTTGAAGTCATTTAATGAGGACTTTGCATTCCCTTCCAGAGTTACAGATAAAGATGATAAATCAGATACTATTGAGAGAGAGAAGCGGACTCCCACGGCATTTGGCTCCTATCCTGGTAATAGTACTCAACTATGTTGCTTTATAAATTATCTGTTTGCTTGTCTGTCTACCCCCACAAAGCTGTAAATTCCTTGAGGGAAGTGACTACAGCTCTCCCATCTCTCACTTCTCAGGAATTTTACCCCTGTCTTGTTCTGGCAAAAAAGAAATCTAAAATAAAGTGACAAAGAAATAAATTAGTAAATCAGCAAATTCATTGACCGTAAGATGCTGACCATAAGATCTAAAGGGGAAAAAGAAATCCTGTCTTAGCTTTAGAGAGAAAATTCTGTTAGAACACCAGAAAAGGTTTGGAGAGAGAGTAATAATAGTCATGACTATGGAATGCCCACTGATAATGACATTGATAACTTTTCCTGGTCCAGAGTTACTTCAACTACCTTGTTTTTAATGTACAGCATTTATATTTTCTAAGAATAGAGGCAAGACTGTTGCTTAAATGTTTCATTTCTAAAGCCAAAAGGACATAGCTGAGCTTGCCCCCAAGGATTGGGATTTACTATTCATTTAGAAAATTATCTCTCACTGCAGGAAATGATTTGTGAAGACTAACATTAAAATCCAACCTTGTATGAAATGAAGGTTTGTCCAAAGTCCAGGCCTGTACTGGGGAAATTAAATGCCCCAGGCAATCTGGCTCATTCTTGTGTTCCACCTTTAGAATAAGACACAGCTTGAACAAATTATTTGATTATAATAATCCAGTAAATTCATATTACTACACAAGCTAAAAAAACCCAAACCACTAAATTTTTGGCTCTTAAAAATTAACAAATCTTTTACTCATTTTGTAAGTATTTAGTGAGCATCTGCCACATGACCAGCTCTGCAATAAGTGCTAGGCATTTAACAGTGAAGAATACTAACAAGGTTGCATTCTGCCCCAGACCATCTTGTCTGTTTTTGGCTCCCAATCCATGTGGGAGCTTGTGCCTTCCTCAGCCTGGGTGCCAATGATGAGGTGGCAGGTGCAATAAGTGCCAGCAATATCTGTGGTAATCCCTTAATAATAAGAAGCAGTGTTTTAATCCAGTAGTCTTATCAAAATACCTGCCAAAAATTGACTGTGTTAGTAGGAGTCAGTCTTGATTATAGAGACCATAGAAGCCTTGGAGAGACCTAAAGGCAGAAGAACCATCAGCTGTCACTGGAAGCCTAAATTCTAATAATCGCTTTGTCATTAACTTCCTATGAGACATTAAAGCAAATCAGTTAAATTCTATGTATCTGTTTTTTCAAAGGCATGGCGAGAATTATCTTCTTTGCTTTTTATGCCATAAAATGATGGCAATGTTAAGATTTATAAGACATAATAATACAAATGAACATTTGGGCACACTTATCATGTATTATGTGTGTGCTAAACCCTCTATATAACATCCATTAGTGCTTTCAACTCTATAAAACTGATACAACTCTTTCAGCTTACTAATAGATAATCTAGCTCAGAGAGAATGCACATGTTATTCAAAATCAGACATATTGATTGAAATGCAAATCTTCAATTAGGGTCCCAGACCTAGATACAGAAATACAAATACAAATATGTTACTTAGCACATTATATTGAAGTTACATATTAGCACCTTATTATAAATAAGTTCATATTCAGACAGATAGTGAGGTTAAGCTTAACAATCTAGGTTGTATGGTAATAACAATAAGCTTGTCTTCTGGATGGTTAACAACCTTAGTTTGCAGACCAAAATTAGAGAAAAAGGAGGGCCTCAAGGAAAGCCAAAATTTTGGCCCTAGCCTTCCAAGGTCAATTAAAACTCAGAACATATGAGAACTTTTACTGTAACGTCATGTAACTCGGTAGTGTCCCAAATTTTCTGATCAAGGAGATTATGAGGCCAAAAGGAAAGTGATTGATGATGTAGATTGGGCCTAAAGAGAGTCACATGGTGAGAAAACATTCTCTCAGGCTTTCACAGAGAGCACATTGGCCAAGCAAAGACCGTGACTCATCCTCATGGGAGACACTGACAAAGGTTCTACAATCTGAGGTACAGGACCTCAGGATAAATCCTGAGGGGATTTCACTGACCTTATCAGACGCAAAAGCCACAACTCTTGTCGCATAGGTCCTGCTTTACCTCAGTCTTAACCATCCAGCAGAATAGTATAAAAACTAAGTATAGAAAGTAAAGCCATGCTGTTATGTTGAGCTGTAGGGGACTCAGGTCAAAAATTTCTGCCATTGCCAGTGAAGCGGAAGACCCAATACTATTATGGACTACTGAACTCTTTTAGAATATTTTGCTGAGTTTACACACCTGTAATATTTAAATGATGGAGCTTAACAAAATAGGGTATACAGATGAATGTCCATTTTGTATCTGTGTATTCAAAGTGGTTTGGATAGATATATAGTTACATTCTCCTAATGAATAGAGGGATTTGTTCTAATGGTGTTTGTAAATAGGATATCAAGTCCTCATCTTGTACAGCAATTAACCACTAGGAAGAATGCATGTGATGTGTTAATTATTGAAACTGTCCTACCAATTTGGTTTGAAACTGTCTCATTGCTATTTGTTTCTCAATAAAATTATGGAAAAATATATGAATAAATTCATTATGTACTGATCTGTAGATGTTGAAAGAAAAAATGAATTTTATTTTTTTGTTTAGTATTTCAGATCTATCCCACATCCTTCCAGCTACTATAAGTCAACTACTATTGGAAAGATCTAATCACAAAATTCACACTAAAAAACTACAGCCTTTTAAAAGGTTTACTACATTATCTTTCTTGGAGTCATAAAATTATTATTAGTTGTTGTTTGCTTTTTTTAGCTGTTGTTTTCTGAGACAGACTTGCTCTGTAACTCAGGCTGGTCTTAAAGTCACTATGTAGTCCAGGCTGGCCTCCAACCCATGGCAATCTTCTATTATAGCCTCACAGGTACTGGGATTATAGGCATGCACCACCATGCCTGTACTGGTCATTAATTCTTTTTTTATGTACCCTGGATTGAACTCAGGACCTTACAATTGCTTGTTCTACTGAGCTATCTCCCTGGCCCTGGTCATTAAATTATATTAGGAGTGATGAGTCACAGAAAATATGAAACCAGAACTTCTAGACCTCTAAAATACTCCTGTATTGCATTTATAGGCAATCACTTACTTTATATATGAAAAGAAGCATCATTAATTATCTGTATAAACAAATACTACAGATCAAACTCTGGAAGCATGTTTAAAACCTACTATTTCAGATCCATATCTATTCTGTTTTTATAGGAAACACTGAACATCTACTATGTGCCAGGCATTTTCTTAAGCAGCAGTTGACTTCATGTTCATAGCCACTTTGTCAGATTATTATTATGGCCAATCTCGTAGATGCATTAACTGCCAATTAGACCATAGCCAGAAGCATTTTTAACAACTATTGCATAATAAAGTTATAGCAAGAGTCAAATGAATGATATATGAATTAAGTGCTAGCTGAGAGAAAAAGAGATCCTATAAGGAGAGGAACATAGAGTTGCTTCTGCTTGGGTCTTGAAGAATGATGAGTATTTACAAAGGTGCAATATAAGGCCAGGTGTATTGCTGCATGCTTGTAATCCCATTCATCAGGCAGCATAGGTAGGAGGATGACCATAAGTGTAAGGCCAACTTTGGCTATATATTGAGTTAAAGTCCATCCTGAACTATGTGGTGACGTCCTATCTCAAAAAAACTAAATGAAGGAAGAGGAATTCAACTAAGAACCACATTTATCTTATTTGCAACTTTAATTCCAGGCACAATTTAACAGATGCTCCATGTGTTTTGTGAAATGACTTAATAAATGAGTAAAGACACAAGAAAAAAAGAACTGAGCATTTCGGCAGATAAGGGCTGTCCATGGTCGACAGTCCACTATGGGTTCTGGTAGCAGCATATATAAGTGGTAGGCAGAGGATAGACTGTAAAAGCTACCTCTTGAGAAATTTCATTTACATTTCCTTTCCTCCCAAAAATCATAATCAAATCAAACAGGGAAATTGATTGGGGATACAGTGCATCAGTCTAAGTGCCTTCTTGGCTAGTACAAGGATTCAAGTGCAATGCCCAGTACCACAGGCCAGGCCACCCTGGAACTCCAGGTACTGTACCAGTCATGGAAACTGGGCATTGTGGCCCATGCCTGTAATCCCAGAATTGGGGAGTCTGAGAAGAGAGTCACTACAAGTCTGAGCTGTATAGGGAGATGCTGTACCAAATAAATAAAAGATTAAATGTTTTAAAAATTAAGAAAACAGGGAATTTGACATGATAACCAATGGAATATCAGGTATACACTAGAGTAACAAAAAAAACCAAGTGAGTTAGGATTGTTGTATGTCCTTGCAAATCCAAATATCACAGGAAATGTTAAAAAATTCAGCATCTATACAATGATTAAGTGAGCTTTTCAGGCTATTAATAATAAAAAGTCTAAGACTCAGATTATCAATCAAGGTTATGATGTCACTCATGTACCCATGCTACCAATAGATCAATATTGTCTAAGCAATTGTAATTATTGACTGTTTATAATTTGGTCCCACATAGTACCCACCTCATGTCTTTGCCCAATAAAATTTCCTTTGATAGGTAGGCTTATTGGTAACCTAATCAGGATTCCTCCTGCCTTTCAAGACCTATTCCAAATCCCCACTCACTTATTCCTATTTTACAATCATTTTAATACAATAAATTTCCTTATTCATAAATTAATGCATTAATCAGTCAGTCTTTTATTCTAGCTATTGGCCCTCAAATCCTCAACTCGGTAACTTCATCTGAACAAGAACTATGTCTGCAATGAGAATGACTTTCTCTATATTAACAGATTGCTTCGCTTTTGATTGTAATTTCCTGGAAACTGAGACTTTAACATCCTTAATAGTATTCTTATTGCAGTATAGCCATACTCCCAAAATTGCTGTACCGATTTAATGCAATCCCTATCAACCTACCCACAATATACCAGACCTAGAGAAATTGTTCCAGAATATTTTGGAACCAGAAAAGACCTAGAATAACAAAGGCAATCCTGGGCAACAAAGACAAAGCAGAAGGTATTACAATACCTGATTTGAAATTATATTACAAAGCTACTGTGATAAAATCAGCATGGTACTGGCAACAAAATAGAGCTGAGGATCAATGGAATAGATTAGAAGTTGCAGAACCCTCTACGAACACACTCGGCCACATAATCTTCAACAAGGGGGCCAAACATGCTCACAGGAAGAAAGATGGCCTCTTTAACAAATGGTGCTGGATAAACTGGCTCTCTACATGCCAAAAACTAAAACTTGACCCAGGTCTATCACCATACACTATGCTAAAGTCAAAGTGGATTAAAGATATAACATTAAAACAGAAACACTAAATCTCCTGGAAAAGAAATTAGAAGAACACTTGAAGACATAGGGGTAGGCAAAGAGTTCATGGACAAAAATCAAATCGCATGGGTAACACTTGAAATAATTAACAACTGAGACCTCCACTTATTAAGAAGCTTTTGCATATCAAATGAAATTACCAACAAAGTCAAAAGACAACCCACATAATTCAAAAAAATCTTGACAAATAAGCACTCAAACAAAGGTCTGCTCTTTAGAATATATAAAGAACAAAAAGCATTAGCACCCTTAAATTTAAAGACCCAATCCAGAAATGGGCATCCAAGATGAACACACATTTCTCAGAGGAGGAAATTAAAGAAGTGAATACATACATGAAGAAATGCTCCACATCACTAGCGATCTGGGAAATGCAAACTAAAACAACGAGATACCATCTCACTGCAGAACGAATGGCTACCATAAACAAATCAACTAACAACAAATGTTGGAGAGGCTGTGGGGGAAAAGGAGCCTTTCTCCACTGCTGGTGGGAATGTAGACTGGTGCAACTGTTATGGAAATCAATGTGGAGACTCCTTAAAAAACTGGGACTGGAAATCCCATTCAATCCAGCTATTCCCCTACTGGGAATTTTTTTTCCCGGAGGAACGGAAAACATCATATCTTAGTGATATATGTGTCCCTATGCTTATAGCAGCACAATTTGTGATAGTCAAATCTTGGAAACAACCAAGATGCTCGTCACCTGAGGAATGGATGAAAAAGATGTAGTATTTTTATACAATGGAATATTACTCAGTTATAAGGAATGCTAAACTTGAAGCCTTCATATTTAAGTGGATGCCACTTGAAATTATACTCATAAACAAAATAAACCAGATCCACATGCGTAAATATCATATAGTCTCCCTAATATAAGAACTTAAAAGAAGAAATCCAAATAAAAAGGTGTAACACAATTAAAGGAAAGCAAGAACTTGAGGATTAGACAACAAAAACAGGTCAAGGAGAAAATCTAGGAAGTATGACAGGGGCAAAGCCATAGATTTATATGTACAAGATGGGTAAAGCAATGACCCTGGGAACTATCAGCAGGTTGTTGAAACTAGCAGTTAACTGGTAGGACTATCACCCTGACTAACTCTATATGCTCTGATCAAAGAGACAAAATAATTTATAAGGAGTCATGTAAGGAAAAATTTGAATTAAGAAATCAAAGTCATTTCCTAGTCTGATATAATAACAACTAGTCTTAAAAAGGGGGATACAGATGAATGTCCATTTTGTATCTGTGTATTCAAAATGGTTAGGATAGGGGGTGTAGCTCAGGGGTAGAGCATTTGACAGCAAAGTGGTTAGGATATACATATAGTTACATTCTCTTAATGAATAGAAGGATTTGTTCTAATAATATTTGTAAATAGGATATCATGTCTGCATCTTATACAACAAATAACCACTAAGAAGAGATTATGCAATGTGTTAATTATTGGAACTGTCCTACCAATTTGATTTGAAACTGTCTCATTGCTATTTGTTTCTCAATAAAGTTATGGGATAAAATGTAAAATAACATAGATTTAATAAATTAATCTTCGATAGCCAACATTTTGGCTCTAGCCCTTCAAGGTCAGTGAGGACTCAGGGCATAAGAGTACCTACAGTGTAACATCCTGTAACTCAGTGGTGTCCTGAATTTTCTGTTCAAGGAGATTATGGAGCCACAGAGGAAAGTGATCAATGATGGAGAGTGTGCCAAAGGAGAGTCTCCTAGAGAAAAATCATTCTCACAGGCTTTCACAGAGAGCAAATTGTTCAAACAATGGCCATGACTAATCCACATGGCTTATGCTAACAAAAGATCTACAATCTGCTATACATGGTTTCAGGGTAAATTCTGAGAGGATTTGACTGACCTTGGCAGATACAAAATTTACAATTCTTGTTAGTTTTTGTTTTTGTTTTTGTTTTTGTTTTTTTTGGTGGAATCAGGGATTGAACTCAAGCCCTTGTGCTTAACAGGGAAGCATTTATCCTACTGAACCATCTCCCTGGCCCCAACACTTCCTGTTATATTGGTCTTGCTTTATCTCGGTCTTAACCATCCAGCAGAAAAGTATAAAAATGAAGCATAAAAAGTAAAGTCATATCAATATGCTGAGCTGTAAAAGGTTCAAGTCAACAACTTCTGACATTGCCAGTCTTATGGAAAACCCACTACTGTTATGGACTACTGGACTATATTGGATTATTTTGCTGAATTCATGCACCTACAATATTTGAATGACAATGGAATACCCATCTCTGACAAAACTATACAAAAAAGGGAGATATGAATGAAGGACCACTTTTATAGTGAAATATATATATATATATATATTATGCAAATTAGTTAGGATAGATATACATCTACTTTCTCTTAGTTCAATGAAAAGATAGATTTGTACTAGTAGTGTTTAGACAAGCTATCACATCTGCATCTTGTACTATGAATAACTACTATGAAGACAACAATATGCAATGTACTAAATATTGTAACTATCCTAGTAACCTGTTTTGAAACTGTGTCATTGCTATTTCTTTCTCAATAAAATTAATTGAAAATAATAATAATAATAAAGTAATTTTCATGTGTAGTAATACTTATTCAAAATGTGAAAAAGAAGATGGTAACTGTGAAATAAATTTCCATGAAAGAAATATAATCATCAAAAAATGAATTTAGACCCTCATTATGCTGTAATCCCAAACTCCATTTCTTATTACACACTGTCCTGCTCTCTTGCTAGCAACATCAAATCAGAAAATAGATCAACTCACCCACAGTAAAAACTAATATTTGATAGTAATCATAGGCTAACATTAACTTACTATTTTTCATATATGAAGTGCTGTAGAGCACTCTACAGACATTATCTTACTTAATATCACCCTCCGAGAAAGATAAATGTGATTGTCTTTACACGTTCTACATTGAGGAAATAAAAGATTGTAGAGGCAAAGTAACTCATCACTCAGTGAGTAGCAGGGTTTACATTTGAATCCAAACATTCTATCTGGAGCACTTACTAATTTAACCGCCATGCTGTACTACTCCTCCTCATGCATTCATATTGCTTTCTTTTAATGTTAACTAAAAACCTTAGAATAGAGAAAATGCCTTAAGTTTAATTGCATGTATGAGGAAAAGGGTACATTTGTGTTAGTATTCCAATACCTTCCCATACATATTGGATATGAAATTAACACAAGATCTGCAGAATAGGGATGCGGAGATAGAGTGCCTGCCTAAGCAAGCTCAAGGACCTGGGATCTATCCCAGGTATGACATGCTGTGCCAGACCCACCCTTGGCATGCCAAGCTAGCCATCAAGACCAGGGGTGGTGGCACATGCCTTTAATCCCAGTGGTAGAGAGGCTGAAACAAGGGTATCACTACAAGTCTGAGCTGCATAGTGAGAGCCCATACCAAGTATATTTTTAAAATCTGCAGAATGAGACCATTTATAATGAGATTGCTTTTTTAGAGTTTGTTTCTTGTTGAATTTTGTTGCCAAAAAGATCACTTATCTCTTAAGTCAACTACAATAATTTCATTGGAAACTTGTGATGCATCATTTTGTACAACTTATCAAATTGTAGTGCTGATTGGTTATGAGGTCATGTGACTTATGAACTTTGGTTTATTTTTATGCTGCTTTCTCATACATCTCTGTTTGTTTGCATTTCTTCTCGAGTTGATTCTGACTCTCTTTCCTAGGGTTTGTCTCACAGGTATACAGTACAAACACAGAGGTAGATCTCACTGCATTATCACAGTGTAAGCAACATTTTAGGTTATCTCTCACTCCATGAACAAGGTCATGATTACAAAACTCAAAGAACACCTAGTTCAAACTTCTCAGTAACAAAATATTTTGAATTTAAGATCTAAGGGGTAACAGTAATAAAAACCCACCCTATGTGGATAGTTCATTAAATAATTAACATGAATATGCATACATTAATATAACAATGAATATACCAATACAGTATACCAGTTTCAAGCACTCGTATTTGGAATTTAACTTTTAGCTTACTTCCAGTACTTTCATTATACCCTTAATCAAAAGGCAATGTTGTTTCTGGTCCAAGTGGTAATTATTTTGGGGAAGGCAGTACTGGAGATAGAACACAAGGCCTTCAAACTGAGCTACCTCCTCAGCCCTGTTTTAGTTTTTATTTTGAGACAGGTCTTGCTGAGTCACTAAATTGCATAGGCTGGACTCAAGCCGCTAATCTTGCTTTTCCCAGAATACTGAGATTATCAGCCTGCACTACCACATTCATTCTCAAATTGCTTTTTTTTCATTATTCTTTATCTTCATCCAGGATTGGTTTCCTTATTTTATGTTAAAACTAACACAAAAATTCCAAACAATCCCAAATCACTTTGTATGCTTCTGGAAACACCATTCTGCCCTCCAGTTTGATTACTTTAGATATTTCATATAAATGAAATAGTATAATATTGATCTTTCATGATTGCCTTTTTCATTATTATAGTGTCCTCAAGGTTCTTCCATTTGTAAAAATGGCAGGACTTTCTTCTTTTTAGGGTGAATAATACTCCATCAAACGAATATATATGAATATATACATATATATGCATATATGTCACAATTCCATTCATTAACTGATGGACATTTGCACTGCTTCTAACTCTTGGATGATGCAAATAATGCTTCAGTGAACATGTGTTTGCTAATATCTAATATCTCTTTGAAATTCTGATTTGAATTCTTTTGGATACATATCCAAATATGGGACCGTTGATTCTCTTTTTAATTTTGCTGAGGAACCTCCATACTGCTTTTCATAATAACTTCACCATTGTCTATTCTTTTCCCAGATTAATTTTGAACATGGAGCTTCTTCACTTGGAATAGTCATCAATATTTTAGTGAAAATCTGAAGGCAAAAGGCCTGTTTGGGGAGTCACTGTTACTAAATTGTCTTGGATTTTGACAATGAACAAACAAATTCTGGCTGAAAGCCATGTCAAAATTTCTTGTCCTATCATGTTGGATATTTTCCATGGTTTTGTAAATATTGCTCTCAAGAAACTCACAAATGTTCAGGAGAGACAAGTTATTCACCTTTAACAATCACATAATAAAAGTATTTACTCTTTAAATTTAAAAGATAAGTACATTATTTTAATCATTAAATAGTGGTTTAATGATTTTGGTCTCATTTAAAAGAGATGCTAGTAATATGATCTCATTTATGATCTTTGGCATGTAGGAAACATGATGACATATGGTCTTTATTATTGAAATGTACATTATGTAAGTCCCAGAAAATAAGATGTTGTAAAGGGAAGCAAAAGTCACCAGAACTCAAATTATTCACTAATGAACTGATGGCCTTAAAATTAATCTTTGCTTAAGGACCTTTTCTTGCTTCTCATGAGTCTATGATGATCAGTTTCTGGCTCATATTTTCATACTTTCAAGCAAGATGATATAAGAGAGTCTCAAGTTAATATTATACTTGTAAAACATGCAGGATGGGGTGAGATTGATAAAAGCACTACTGAAGAAATAATCTGACCATCTGCCTAACCATTGACAGCGAAACATCTAGAAGAAAGTGGCCCATTAGTAAACGAAGAAAAAGTTAACAAGAATTATACTGACATAGCAAAATGAAAAACATTTTGACTTCAAAAGATTAAGAAATGTTTTTGAGAATTTTAAAGTCCTTGATTTTCTCATCATTTTAAATATTTTGTTAGAAAAGAGTGAAATTCTATTTTTCTTAAGTTTTCAATGCATTTTAAACTTTACTTCCATAATGGTTAGTTTCCATTTTATGAATATTGGAACACATTGTATTATTAGGTGTTGACTTGTGTATATCATTACCAATCAAACAGAACATCTCTTAATTCTGCTTGGGAAATTAGCTAAATGTACTGCGTTTTTCCAGTTATTTTAGGAAAGAATGGTTACACTTGAAGGCTTCTTTATTAATTCAGTCTTCTAATATTCAAGACATCTGCATATGCAAAATAAACACGGTAGTACCTGTCATTTATCTCTACCTTCCAGATGCAGTACCTATTACAGTACTGAGCAGTGAGGTGATGCTAAAAAAATGACTAAATTAATTCAAGTCCCTTCACTGAAGTTTCATAATCAAGAAACTTTAACAACATTGATTTACTGGGCATGAAAAATAAGTTTTGAAGCAGTTACATCTGGGTACCTATTGCCCACTTAAGAGAAAAGTTGTTAGCTAGGCTGAGATAACATGCTGTTATTGAGAGGACTTTGATGCCACAGCCTGACAGGTTGGAATCAGTGGTCTCTGGGCATTATAACAATTTGAGTATATGCATGGTCACTTTTTAATTTCTTTAGATAGGTTAATCTGGAGAAAAAACACATAATGTGTTAATTAAGAATAACATTGAATAAACATGATCTAAGTTGGAAAAACAGTTATCACTGCCAGCCTTTTTCAGAATAATTATGGTTTTACAAATAGATGGTATTTAGATGTACTATTATCAAAGTAAGTCAGTGTCATTCATAAAGTACAACAAAAGTACTAATATAATTAATAATAATTAAGTGTATTTCAAATTATTTTATTATTATTTTAAGATAGTATCTCACTCTCCATTCTAGAATATTCTTAAACTCCCAGTGTACCCGAAGCTGCCCTTGAAGTTTGAATCTTCTTGACTCAGTTTTATTTTATTATAATTCTTTATGAAATAACTGGAAGGACTACACAAGATGGTTGAGGCAATGATTCAGAGAATTTCCATCAGGTTTTTGAAACTAGCAGTTAATTGGTAGGATTCTCACTCTGACTAACTATATATGCTGATACCTGTGTACTAAGCAACTGCACTTAAGGTAGCGATGTGTAATTATTAGGGCCATGTTTGGAATCCCTGTCATTCAAGTCTTCTAAAGGCGTTCTGCTTCTCATGTCATATCAATTACAGGACTGTCCTGCTACAATGCTGTATATGGTTAGATTTATGAATTTCTGTGTAAAATGTGTAATCATTTATTCATATTTTATTATTATTTTTCATCTTTTTTCACATTCTGCAGGGATTTAAAGTTTAACATATCAAAAATTGATGGAAAATACCCATTCTATGTTATGCCTAAAGCATTTGATTCAGACAGATAGTGAGGTTAAGGTCAACAACCTATGTTTTAGGGTAATAATATCAGTAAGCTTCTATTCTGGAGGGTTAACAACCTAAGTTTACAAACCAAAAAATTAGAGAAAATGAAGAGCTACAAGAATAGCCAAATGTGGCCCTAGCCCTTTAAGGTCAGAGAGGACTCAGGACATAAGAGTAGCTGTACTGTAACATCCTGTAACTCAGTTGTGTCCCAAATTTTCTGTTCAAGGAGATTATGGGGCCATAGAGGAAAGTGATTGATGATGGAGAGTGTGCCTAAGGAAAGTCACCTGGAGAGAAAACATTCTCTCAGACTTTCACAAAACACAAATTGGTCAAGCAATGGCCATGTCTCATCCACATGGCTGGCACTGACAAAGGATGTACAAACTGTGGGACAGTGTTTCAGGATTAATCTTGAGAGGAACTGACCAACCTTGGCAGATACAAAAGTTACATGCCTTGTTATATAGGCTTTGCTTTGTCTTGGTCTTAACCATCCAGCAGAAAAATATAAAAATGAGGTACAAAAAGTAAATCCATATTAATATGCTGGGCTGCAAAAGGCTCAAGTCAACAACTTCTGACATTTCCCATTGTGCAGATAACCCAGTACTATTACAGACTACTGGACTATATTGAATTAATTTGCTGAATTCATACACCTATACTATTTGATTGGCAATGGAATGCCCATCTCTGACAAAACCAAACAAAAGCATATAAATAAAGGATGATTTTGTAGTGAATATATCTATCTATCTATCTATCTATCTATCTATATATATATATCTGTATATACAAAATAGTTAGGATAAATATACAGCTACTTTCTCTTAGTTCAATGAGAAGAAAGTTTTGAAGTAATAGTGTTTAGACAAGATATCATGTCTGCATGTTGTAATATGAATAACTACTATGAAGACAGCAATATGCAATGTATTAATTATTGTAACTGTCCTACTAACCTGTTTTGAGACTGTCTCATTGCTATTTTTTCTCAATAACAAAAAATAACTGGAAAGACTTTCCTATAAGGGAACTAAGCAGAGATTCATGATTATCATATTTGTTCTAAACTTCCTTCTTTTGAAGAGGTATTTTATTCATCACAGAGGCATCACAGACTATGAAGGCAAAGTACTTCAACAGTTGAATTTTTGCACCACATCTACATCTAGACATATATCATCCACAGATAAACTTTTACAGGCATGATCAAGGTAAGTAAAATGTCTACACAATTATTTAATTTTCTTCATTTTGCATTCAGCAGTTTTTTATGCCTAGTCCACTCAGTTTGACCAAGCCTTCAGTGGAGTTACCACTCAGATCTATAATTCCTAAGATAGAAACCAGACAAAATAATTCATATGTTTTTCTCTATTAACAAGGAAAATAAATGGGAAGAGAATTTTATCATAAAAGGAAATAATGATCAAAATTGCTTCCACCTTCACAACAAGTGATGATTTTTCACTAAATGTATGGAAACTTCATAGATGTCAGAATCTATGAGAAAATGCTCTTAAAATTAGTTGCTAAAAAATAAAAGTAGTTGTTCTTTGCTGTGTGGTCTTTGCATACCTATAATCCTAACACCCAGGTTTGTCACGACTTGGAGGTCAGCCTTAACTACATAGTGAAGCCCCAACTCAAACAAACTACTGTGAGTTTCAAATAAATCTTCCTGATCTTTAAGTAAAAAGAAACTTGTCCCTATCTACTTTTATGTATATCTGCATCCCTTCAAGCCATGTTTGTGTCCTCTCAGAGAGTATTTACCTTGCATTTCAATCTTTTATGTATTTATTTGGTTCAGGGAGGGCTGGTGAGGCCTTGCCTAAGCCGGAACTCAGTGGACTAAGTGCCTGCTTAGGCAAGCACAGGAACGGGAATTAAAAAACGGGTACCTCTTGCCATGCTGACCTCGCCCTTGGACACACTGAGCTAGCAACTGAGCCCTGGCTTGGTGGTGCACACCTGTAATCCCAGAGCTGGGGAGTCTGAAAACAGGAGGATTACTATGAGTCATAGTGAGATGCTGTACCAAATACATAAAAAGTTACAATAATAATAATATAAAAATATTTGGCACAGGATCTTGCTACATAGCTCAGACTTGTGTGATCCTCCCATTTCAGCCTCCTCAGTGCTGGGATTGCAGTCATGCACCAGCACACCCAGTTTTGGTGGCTGGCTCAACATGCAGACAGGTGGGTTCGTATGGCGTATGGTACTGGAGATCGAATCCAGGTCCTTGCACTCAGTAGGCACGCACTTAGACTGCCAAGCTATCTCCCCAGCCCCTTTACCTTCTATTTTAAACTAGGTGTCGTGGTTACTTTTCTAGTTTCTAGAAAAAATACTCCATACCCAAAGTTAAAGGAAGAAAGGTTTATTTAACTCACAGTTTTCAGAGGCTTCTGTTCATAATCACTACTCAATGGCAGGGTCCAGCAGCAGCAATAAGCAACAAGTGAAAACATTCTGTCCCTTACATTTTGTGCAGACTCCCATGCTTAGGGCCAGTAGTATTCACCCAGCAAGATGAGTTCCAGGGTGAGGCACACTTCATCCTACTCAGAACTATGCCAAACCAATCAGTATACTAATTTTGTAATCACATACTGCTTATGCCAGCATCACACACTTTAGATCCAGCCATGTTCCAGCCAAATAGCTCAGGGATTAAACTGTCTACAAGTAGTCCCAAGAGCCATAGGTTCAATCCCTGGACCTGCCATGCCAGCCCCACCCCAGGGGCACACTGAAACAGCAATTGAGACTGGGCGAGGTGGAGTGCACCTGCAATCCCAGCACTTGGGAGGCTGTAAACAGGAGAATCACTCTGATCTAGTAGTGAGACCCTGAACAACCTGTAGACCCTTCCCTAAAATACAGAAAAAATAATAATAATAAACAAATAGATCCAGCCAAATCTGAAAAGCTTACCCTATTATCACAAGAAGCCTTAGAGGAACATCTAAACACAAGCTACAGCGTTCAGATTGTGATAAGATTTACAGATAAATAAATTTCAAGAATTTGTAACTAAAAAGGTTTCAGAGGTATTCTTCATAGCAGTTTTTTAGTGCCTGATATTTTAATATATGTTTCACATATTCAGAAGACATCCAACGTAAATGGCAATTTGAAAGAAGACACATATTAGACTCATATCTCTTCTTAGCTTTACTATAAATAGTAACATCCAACAAAGAAAATGTTTTTAGTGTGTCTCATTTTGTAAATTATCCAGGAATACTGGGTGCATCTTTACATACATGCATAAACACATGTATGTGCCTGTGCACATACATGCACAAATGCATGCAGACGTGCATGCGTACACACAGGGCTCCTGGATATTTTTTTATAAGTAGTATGTACAATCTCCTCTAGGATCACCTGGAATATCTTTTCTCTTTTGCGACTCATCTATCTATAGTTTCAGCTGCTCAGCAACTATCAAAGTGTTTGAAAATCTGAACACAATTTTGAAGATCTGTACAGAATACTACTTAACATAAGTGCTCTTTAAGGAAAATACACAAATCTAGAGGAAATGTGACTGTTTCTTTTTATTGTAATGTTGGTGATATCCCCTCTCATTCCTTTATTCAATTCTTTCCATCTAGCTTTTTAAAGTTCCAGAATAAAAAAAAAAAAACTCAAAATGTTTTCCTACTGACCTTGTACACATGCAGTGATTATCTTTCTTTAGGTTATCAAAGGTATTAGGTCCAGACAGTCTTATCAGTAAAAAATTTTATCTTCATAGATTGAAGAGGAAATTGGAGGTAGTTTACTAACCGCATTTAATCCTGGGAATACATTTTAAATCCCATTAGGTTCATAGGTCTTTCTATAACCAGTATTTTGCACGGTATGGGACACACAATAGGTGTGTAATATATATGTGTCAATAGGAAAATGAATAGATGCATTTCTGTTTTGTAAAATGTTTAGAAATCTGATAGAGATGCTACATCCAGTACTGATATTCAGCTGATCTGCACAGTTAACAGTTTTCCAACTTTTAGGATTTGCAAAATCAAACACTTACTTTGCAACTCATTGTGTTCTGATTGTCAAATATTTTGAGCATTTTTGGGTGATAGAATATCAATGCATAAGATATATATTTAAATATTTTAGAGTGTTAAGGCCACAGATCCTACCTACTGAGTAACAATGATTAGATTTACCTGAACTTAGGGCCAGCCAGAGAGCTCAGCAGACTAAAGCACCTGCTAAGTCAGAGCTCAGAGGCTGGGGTTTGATCCGGTATGCCATGCTAGCTCCTCACCTAAGGTACACTGAGACAGTGATTGAGACTGGGTGTGGTGGCACATGCCTGTAATCTCAGCACTTGGGAGGCTGAAAACTGGAGAATCTCTGTGAGTCTGATATAGTTCTGGAATCACTAGCTAGAGCCATTAGACAAGAGAAAGAAATAAAAGGAGTAAGAATAGGTAAAGAAGAAGTTAAATTATCATTATTTGCAGATGACATGATACTTTACTTGGAAGACCCAAAAATACTCCACCAAGAAGCTATTAGAGTTAATACAGCCTGATCTACATGGTGAGACCCTGTAGACCCTTTACTAAATACATTTTTAAAAAGAATGTAGGTTTACCCAAAGTTAGTAGTAGTCACAAATCAAATAGAAAATTGAAAATCTCAGGGATAAAAAGCACGTGTGTGTGTGTGTGTGTGTGTGTGTGTGTGTGTGTGTTTGTGGGTGTATGTGTGTGTGAGAGACTATTGCATGGTGCCCAGGTTTTAAGAATACAGTTTAGGATCTGGGTATCATGGTGCATACCTGCAATTCTAGCACTTGGGTGGATCACTGTGAGTTCAAGGCCAGCCTGGACCATAAGGTTCTACACTTTTTCATAAAGCAACAACAACAAAAAATAGAGTTTAGTATACAAAATTGCAGTTTTCCAGCAGTGTGGGTATTAGGGAAAGAAAATCAGAGTAAGATTTTTATTGTAAGGTCCAGAACAAGATAGGTCAGAAACACAACCAAACATAGGATGGAGTACAAGAGGGCCAACCTATCTCTAACAGAAAGTTCAGACTTTGTTGATACCTGGCACATATTCCCTATCAGCCTAGACCAGGTTAAGGCTTGCTTAGCCATGTCTCTACTCCCCTGCTTGGAGTTACATAAGATCAAATCTTGAATCCTGGCTAAAATAAAATTTTCCAGCTTCAGGCACTACAATTTTTTCTCTTCTCATACACAATGCCATGTTTTATATAACCTAGTGACAGTGATTGGCACACCAGTACTATGTTAATGCTGTTCCTTTGCATGATAAACGAAGCCCATTGTGCCAAAATAGTCCATTTGACCTTGAAATAGATGCTTTTAAATGTCAGACAGATTCATGCAGGTGTCCTGACACCACACATGTCCCCAAATTTAGCCATTTTAATCTCTCTTGCCTTACTTGTTGTGGGATGAATAAATTGGATAAATTTGGTGAAATAACAAAATCATGTTTCTACCCTTAGTTCAGAGATTAAAATCCTAATCCAAATCTCTCTGCTTACAACCTCAGAGCTACCATTAGACTCAGTATTTATTGATGATTTCCTAGATGATGTATGTGAGAAGGACATGAAGAAATTCTAATCAGGATTCTGAATTTTTAACAGCTCTTAAAATGATTTTAGACAGTGAAACAACTTCTTTAAATGTTTACTAAATCACAGGAGCATTCAACAATATTAATTCTACTTAAATACATAGACAGGACATAGTGAGATGCTGTCTTTTAAAAAAATGCAGAGAATTGTGACCAACTCAATGAACAGAATTCAGGAGATGGCTATTTCCACCAAATCTATAGATCAGCCAATCCCTGGCTCTGGAAGATTGCAGTAGAACTACGTTTATTCACTCAAGGCTATAGAATACAAAATGAGCTATTTTTATTTTACCATGAAAAGTCCATTTTATTGTTTCTACATATTTTTGTGATAAAATACAAGATAATATATACATCTATTAATATATAATATTAGTAATATATACACATACATTATACATACATATAATATATGTATATAACCATATACATATATGTACATGTATAATATATGTACATATATATTATATATATGGAAAGAAAGAGAGAGACAGAGAGACAAGGTCACTATGTAATCCAGGCTGGCCTCAATTTTGTGGCATTCCTACTGCCTCAACCTCCTGAGTGACGAGTACATGATAAAATTATCCTCTTATCTAGACAACATCAGATGGTCTTTCATAGAATTTCCACTGTACTGTGAATATCAATTTGGTTTGTCACACAACAGACTTTGTCAGTGGGTAGCTTATTTTCAAAAAACTGTATCATAAACTAAATGTTTCCGGGTTCTGGGTTTTTTGCCTCTCCTTCTAGAGTTGGATTCCATGTTTTCTCCTCGAACAAAAAATTGAATGAAACAAGATAAAAGGAGATGCAAAATGTAGTCAAGAAAGTGAAAATAAACAGTAAGAAAGAACTGGGTTCTGCAGAGTCAGTTGGGGCAAAATAAAGACAAAAAGGGGATGAAAACAAAAAAAAAATTACACACTATGTATGAGAAAGGCATCTGTGTTATTAAAGAAAGTTACAAGACTGCCAAAGTCCATTTTTAACTGCTCACACGTACTTCATACATTACTTTCCTTTAAGAGTTTATGGGTGACCCAGTCCTAGCCCAGGCCCTGTGAGTGTGTGGGAGAGCTTCGGGCTACCCTGCACCAGCTGGACCTACTCGTCCCAGCCCAGGCGCAGTGTGGGTGAGACCCTCTTCCACCCCATTGGGACGCCCCACACCACTCCCCACCACCTCCCCTACCACTCCCACCTAGTACAAAATTATGCCACATTCCAGCAACCCCCACACCCAGTCCTACCCAGGCCAGGTGAGTGTGTGGGAGAGCTCCCGGCTACCCTGCGGTGGCAGGACCTACTGGTTCCAGCCCAGGCATAGGGTGGGTGAGACAACCTTCTACACTGTTGGGACGCCCCCCAAAACTCCACAGCACCTCCCCTACCCCACCTGCCCAGTAGGAATTACTGCCACATTCCTGGAACACCGAGATCCAGTCCTAGCAGAGGCACAGTGAGTGTGTGGGAGAGCTTCAAGCTACCCTGTGCTGGCAGGACATACTGGTCCCAGGCCAGACACAGCATGGGTAACACACATCACTCCATAGTACACCCCCACTGCCTGCCCATAGAGTAGGTATTTCTGTCGCATTCTGGGAAGCCCCAGATCCAGTCCTAGTCTAGGCCTGGTGAGTGTGTGAGAGAGCTGCGTCTCCCCCTTCTCCAACTTGTCCACTAGAGACTCAGCTCAGGCCTGGCATACAGGACTGGGGTGAAACACTTCAGCTACAATGCCAGCAGAGAGTGTAGGGGACACAACGACCCAGCAAGCCGAGGAGAAGAACATCTAGCCAGAGGGGCACAAAAGGTTCACCCCCAAGGGCAGCAACAGGAAGGAACTGAGCACAGCAGCCAGACACAAGCCAGGCACACCTGGGTAAATCCAAACTTTGAAGATTTACACCTGAACTTCAGTAGGTAGTAAAGCTATAGTTGCAACAAAGATCTACAACAAAGGTCAGAAGACACTGCTAAACAAAATGACAATGAGAAGAAGCAAAATGCAATCTCAGAAGTGAAGCACACCCATAACAAGTGCAGAGGACACTAACACAGAACAAATTGGGACTCACACAGCTGAAAGCAATGAATCAACGGCTTCTAAAATAAAGAAACAGCAGCAAAAAGTTATAGAGGAACTCAGATTGGAAATGAAAAGAGAAATTACTGAATTAATAACATGTGCATTAAAGAATCAAATGCAGAAATATATGGAGGAAACCCAATGACCACCAGAACAAGTGCAGAGGACACTAGCTCAGCTCAAATGTATGAATTAATAACATTGATAGTAAATAAGCAACAGCAGAAAGTGATAGAGGAACTCAGAGTGCAATTCTTTCCAGAAATAAAAAAAGAATTCTCAGAAATAATAGCATCTGAAGTAAAGAATCAACTACAGAAATATAGGGAAGAAACCCAATCTGAAAAAATCACTGAAGTAAAAGAATTTATAACTGCTTCAAAAGAAGACATTGATTGAAAAAACAGACATTAGAAAAATGAAGGATTCCTTGAATGAGCAATACAGGAAAGAAATAGATCACATGAAGCAGAGGCAAAGAGATATAAAGGAAATTAAATTCTCAATCACAAGCTTGCAAAACTGTTTAAGTGAAAGTGAAGACAGAGTTTCAGATCTTGAAGATGCTGTTGCAGGGAGTGAAAAGGTAAGAAAGGATCTATTAAAAACAACTAGGATGCAGGAAAGAATAATCCATCACCTGCAAGATGATGAAAAGATGAACAATGTGAGACTAATAGGCATCAATGAGAAAGAAGGAGTCAATACAAATGACATTAGAAAGATATGGGCAGAAGTAATAGCAGAAAACTTCCCAATATGAGGAAACAATCTGACATTCAGGAAACCAAAGCATACAGAACGCCAAGAAACCTCAACCCAACTAAAAACACACCAAGACATATAATGGTCAAGATCCCAGAAATTCAGCACAAGAATAATATACTGAAAGTCACTAGAGAAAAGAAGCAGATCAAATTCAAAGAAAAACCCACCAGAATTAAGACCGACTTCTCTTCACAAACCATGGAGGCAAGAATAGCATGGAGCAGAGAACTTCAAATCCTCTATGAAAACTAATTCTATCCCAGACTATTATACCCTGCAAAACTCTCTTTCAAGTTTGATGAAGAAGTGAAATACTTTCATGAAAAACAACAGCTAAAGAGTTTCATGATGACAAAGCTAACCCTACACAGGCTACTGAAAGATGTTCTAGAGAGGGACCAAAATGATCAGAACTCCATGAATGAGATCAGAAGCAAGCAACTATACAAGGAAAACAACTAAACACAGGAGAAAAAGGAGTACATGGCAACAGGTAAATAACATGTTAATTGTAAGTCAATATATCTCAAATCTAACCATCAAAGTAAATGGACTCCATTCACCAATTAAGAGAAATAGACTGGCACAGTGCATTAGTAAACAAAATACAACAATATGCTGTATACAAGAAACACAGTTAAATCATAAAGACATTCATAGGCTGAAAGTCAAAGGATGGAACGCAGTAGTACATTCCCCAGCACATAAGAAAAAAGCAAGGGTAGCAATCCTATTCTCAGACAGTCTCAACTTCAAACCAACAATTATCTAGCGATATAATGAAGGCCACTATGTACTGGTTAGGGGAAAAGTTAAGAGGAAGAGGTAACACTCATCAATATGCATGCACCAAACACAGGAGCACTGAACCATATAAAGCAAATCTTCATGAATATGAAAAATCTAATATCCAGTACCACAATCTTAACAGGAGACATTAACACCCCTTTATCCCCAAAAGATAGATCAACCAGACAAAAATTTAGCAAAGAAATAACAGTACTGAACCAGAGCTTGTAACAAAGGGACTTCTTGGAAATATACCGAGTGTTCCACCCAAACACAACTGAATACACATTTTTATCAGCTGCACATGGGTCATTTTCTAAAATGGACCACATAGTGGTCCATAGGTCATACTTAAGTATATGCAAGAAAACAGAAATAATCCAATGCACATTACCTGACCACAGTGCAATGCAAGTGGAAATAAATGAAAAAAGAAACCAGAAAAATACTTAAATACATAGAAATTAAAATACACACTATCCAGCAATAAATGGGTCACAGATGAAAGTAAATGAGAAATTTAACAATATCTAAAATTCAATGAAAATTCAAGCAAAACTTATCATAATGTATGGGATATGATGAAAGTATTTCTCACAGGGAAATTCATAGCTGTGAACTCACACATTAGGAAAACAGAAAGGGAACAAATAAATACCCTAATGCTGCACCTTCAAAAACTAGAAAAGAAAGAGCAAACCAAACTCAGAGCCCAAAGATGGAAAGAAATCATAAAGATTAGAGCAGAAATTAATTCAATTAGAAGAAGAGAATAATTCAAACAATTAAAAAAGCAAAAGTCTGGTTCTTTCAAAGATTAAATAAAATCAATAAGCCCCTAGCTAACCTCAGCAAAAAAGGAAAAAAAATTCAAATACAAACAATAAGGAATGAAAAGGTGTAATTACCACAGACAAAGAGGAAATTCAGATTATCAATAGCTACTTTCAGAATCTTTACTCTCACAGAATAGAAGACACAGAACAAATGGACAGATTCCTAGAAAGGTACAAACTAACACAACTGAATCGAAAAGCTATAACCATTCTCAATAGTGCAATAACAGCCAATGAAATACGAGATGTAATTAAAAAGCTATCTGCAAAGAAAAGTCCAGGTCCGGAAGGATTCACAGCTAAATTCTACAAGACATTTACAGAAGATTTAGTACCTAAATGCCTCAAACTCTTCCATGAAATAGAAAAAGAAGCAATCCTCCCACAATCATTCCTGGCAGCCTGTATTATACTTATAACAAAACCATTGAAAGACGCAACTAAGAAATAGAACTACAGGCCAATCTCCCTCATGAACATAGATGCCAAAATCCTCAGTAAAATCCTAGCAAATAGAGTACAGCAAATCATCAAGAAGATCATACACCATGACCAGGTAGGTTTCATCATAGGGATGCAAGGATGGTTCAATTTTCAAAAATGTATAAACGTAATACACTGTATCAATAGAGGAAATACTAAAAACCACATGATTGTCTCCATTGATACAGAAAAGACATTTGACAAAGTTCAACACTCATTCATGTTTAAAATCCTACAGAAAATTGAAATAGATGCCCTCTATTTCAATCTGGTAAAAGCCACTTATGAAAACTCAACAGCTAACATAATCCTAAATGGGGAAAAACTGAAATATTTTACTGTTTGATCTGGTACAAGACAAGGATGTCCTCTAGCACCACTACTATTCAATATAGTTCTGGAATCATTAGCTACAGCCATTAGACAAAAGAAAGAAATAAAAGGAATAAGAATAGGAAAGGAAGAAGTTAAATTATTTTTATTTGCAGATGACATGATACTTTACTTGGAAGACCCAAAAAACTCCACCAAGAAGCTACTAGAATTAATAAAGAAATTCAGTAGCATAGCAGGTTATGAAGTCAATACTCAAAAGTCAATAGCCTTCCTCTAACACAGACAACAAACACATTAAGAGGGAAAATATAGAAACAATACCTTTTGCAATAGCACCAAGGAAAATGAAATACCTTGGAATTAATGTACCTAAAGAAGTCAAAGATCTTTTCAAGGAAAATTACAGTACTCTGAAAAAAGAGATTGTAGAGGATTTCAGAAAATGGAAAGATATTCCATGCTCCTGGATAAGAACCAACATTATGAAGATGGTCATACTCCCAAAAGTGTTGTACATATTTAAAGCAATCCCTATCAGACTACCATCAACATACCTCACAGAGGTTGAGAAATCATTCCTAAAATTATGTGGAACCAGAAAAGACCTAGAATAGCAAAGGCAATCCTGAGCAATAAAGACAAGGCAGAAGGCATTAAAATTCCTGACTTGAAATTATACTACAAGGCTACTGTGATTAAAGTCAGCATGGTACTGGCAACAAAATAGACCTGAGGATCAATGGAATAGATTAGAAGACGGTGAAGTCGCTAGGAACACTCAGCCACCTTATCTTTGACAAAGGTGCCAAACATACTCACTGGAGGAAAGATAGCCTCTTTAACAAATGGTGCTGGAAAAACTGGCTCTCCACATGCCGAAAAATAAAACTTCACCCAGGTCTATCACCATGCACTAAGCTAAAGTCAAAATTGATTAACAATATAAATATTAAAGCAAAGACATTTATCTCTTGGAAGAGAAAGTAGGAGAAACTCTTGAAGACATAGGGGTAGGCTAAGATTTCATGAACAGAAATCAAATGAAATGGGAAACAGTTGAAAGAATTAACAAATGGGATCTGCTCTTACTAGGAAGTTTTTTTCATGTCAAAACAAATTACCAACAAGGTGAAAAGGCAACCCACAAATTTGGTAAAAATCATGACAAATAAGTGCTCAGACAAACGTCTGCTCTCTAGAATTTATAAAGAACTAAAAAACACTAGGGCCCCAAAATTTAAAGAC
>NW_004524693.1:5031789-5033001 GCF_000260255.1 Octodon degus
TATATGTGTGCCTATGTTTATAGCAGCACAATTTGTGATAGCCAAATCTTGGAAACAACCAAGATGCCCATCACCTGAGGAATGGTTGAAAAAGAGGTGGTATTTTTACACAATGGAGAATTACTCAGCTGTAAAGAATTATAAACTCAAAGCCTTTATATTGAAGTGGATGCCACTTGAACATATAATCATAAGCGAAATAACCCAGGCACACATTTGCAAATATAGTATAGTTTCCCTAGTATAAGAACTCAAAAGGAGAAATGCAAATAGAAAGGTATAATACAAGTAAAATGAAAGCAGGATCTCGAGGAATAACTCATGAAAAGAGGAAAAGAAGAGCTAGGAAATATGACAATGTCAAGTCATACAGTTATAGGTAGTAGATGGGTAAGGCAATGATACTGAGAATCTCCAGAAAATATCTGAATCTAGCAGTTAATTGCAAAGATTCTCACCCTGACTAACTATATATACTGATTCCTGTGAACTAATAAACTGCACTGAAGATGGTAATCTGTAATAGTAGTATCACACTTGGAGTGCCTGTCATTCTGGTCTTCAGAATACAGGCTGCTTGTCATGATAGGCCAGTTGCTGCTGTGCTGTCTCTAAGGTAGAAGATTGTTCAAACAGAAGGGGGTGGTGAATCCAGGCAAGAGATAGGAAAAGAATACTGTGGGACTGTCTTGCTTCAAGGTTGTATATGGTTAGATTTTTGGACTTATGTGTAAACATAAAAAGTATATAATTTTTTATGCCTATTTTTTAAAATATATTCTAATTTTTAAATGTTTTTCATATGCTTCTATAGCGACTTAAAGTTCGACATATCAATACTTGATGAAAAATACCTGTTCCATGTTATGCTTAAGATGTTTGATATTCAGACAGATAGCGAGGTTAAGCTTAACAGCCTATGTTGAATGGTAATAACAATAAGCTTGTCTTCTGGATGGTTAACAACCTAAGTTTGCAGACCAAAATAAGAGAAAAAGGAGGGCCGCAAGGAAGCCTACATTTTGTCCCTAGCGTTCCAAGGTCAATTAAGACTCAGGACATCCACATGGCTGCACTGATAAAGGTTCTACAATCTGAGGTACAGGATCTCAGGGCAAATCCTGAGGGCATTTCACTGACCTTCTCAGACCAAAAAGCTACAACTCTTGTTACATAGGTCCTGCTTTACCTTGGTCTTAACCATCCAGTAGA
>NW_004524693.1:5033335-5037597 GCF_000260255.1 Octodon degus
CTCATTGCTATCTGTTTATCAATAAAACTTTGAAAAAAAAAAGACTCAGGACATGTGAGGAATTTGTACTATAACGTCATGTAACTCGGTGGTGTCCCAAATTTTCTGATCAAGGAGATTATGGGGCCAAAGATGAAAGTGATCAATGATGTAGAGTGTGCATAGGGAGAGTCACATGGAGAGAAAACATTCACTCAGGCTTTCACAGAAAACACATTGGCCAAGCAATGGCCATGACTCATCCACATGGCTGACACTGACAAACGTTCCACAATCTGAGGTACAGGATCTCAGGATAAAACCTGAGGGGATATCACTGACCTTATCAGACCCAAAAGCTACAACTCTTTTGCATAGGTCCACTTTACCTTGGTCTTAACCATCCAGCAGAAAATTATAAAAGCAAAGTATAAAAAATAAAGCCATGGTGTTATGTTCAGCTGTAGGGTACTCAGGTCAACAATTTCTGACATTGTCAATGAAGCGGAAGACCCAATATTATTATGGACTACTGAACTCTTTTAGAATATTTTGCTGACTTTACACACCTATAATATTTAAATGATTGATCTTATCAAAATAGGGGATACTGATGAATGTCCATTTTATATCTGTGTATTCAAATTGGTTAGGATAGGTATATAGTTACATTCTTTTAATGAATAGAGAGATTTGTTCTAATGGTATTTGTAAATACGATATCAAGTCTGCATCTTGTATAGCAATTAACCACTAGGAAGAATGTATGCAATGTGTTAATTATTGAAACTGTCCTACCTATTTGGATTAAAACTGTCTCATTACTATTTGTTTCTCAGTAAAATTAAGGGAAAAAAAAGAGTTTATTTGGCTGGGCAGACAGCTCAGTAGAATAAACGCTTGCCTAGCAATCACATGTGTCTGCGTTCGATCCTGAGTTCAACAACAATGATGAAGATAACAGTTTATATTGCTAACAGGAAGAATTTGCAGTATATTCAATGAGTTTACAGTAGAATTCCTCTGGATACCATAATAGTGTGAAATAATAGTTATGAGTATAAGGTACCATGACCTTAACTTGTTAATGTGCTTTCCACAACTCTGTTTCATAGGTCTATTCTCTAAGGTTATTGAACCTTTAAAAGTAAAATAATACAGAATACAAATCAACATTTATAAGTCAACATATTTTCTATACATCAATAATGAGCCAACTGAGAAAGAAATCAGGAAAAAATTGCATTCACTTGGGTGGGAAGGGGATGAGAAGTAGTAAGATGTGCTGTGTGCATGTACCAACTCCTCACAAGGAATGTAATCATTATGTACCACAAAAAAGTACTAATAAAAATTTTTAAACACCTTCAAAAATATAATCTATGAATCAATCTATCTAAGGGAGTGAAAAACTTCTATCACAAAAATTGCAAAACACTGAAGAAAAAAACTAAAGAAGGCACTAGAGGACAAAAAACCTAAGAGTTGCGCTTGAAATGCCTGTCATTCTGGTCTTCTAAATACATACTTCTTATCATAATATACCAATTATTACCATACTGTCTCACAAGTAAAAGTTTTTTTTAAAATCTGTAATAAATGAAAAAAAATAGACACAAGAGAAAGAAAAAAATGTCACAGGACTGTCCTGCTACAATGCTGTATATGGATAGATTTCTAAATTTCTGTGTAAACATATGTGTTTATTCCTATTTTTTTTCTTCATATTCTGTAAGGACTTAAAGTTCAGAACATCAATACTTGATGGAAAGTACCTGTTCCACGTTATGCCTAAGATGTTTGATATTTACACAGATAGGGTAAACTGAACTTCATATGTTGTAGGGTAATACTAATCTTCTCTTCTGGAGGGTTAACAACCTAAGTTTGCAGATCAAAAATTGGAGAAAAGGAAGGGCTGCAAGGTCAGCCAACATTTTGGCCCTAGCTTTTCAAGGTCAGTGAAGACTGAGGACATAGGAGAACCTGTACTGTAACATCATGTAACTCAGTTGTGCCCCAAATGTTTTGATCAAGGAGATTATGGAGCCACAGAGGGATGTGATCAATGATGTACAGTGTGCTTAAGGAGAGTCACATAGAGAGAAAACTTTCTCTCAGGCTTTCACAGAAAGCACATTGGCCAAGCAAGTGCCATGACTCATCCACATGGCTGACACTGACAAAGGATCTACAAAGTGCGGTACAGGGTTCCAGGATAAATCCTGAGGGGGCTTGACTGACCTTATGAGATACAAAAGTTACATTTTTTGTTGTATAGATCTTGCTTTTTCTTGGTCTTAACCATCCAGCAGAAAAGTATAAAAGCGAGGTATATGAAATAAGGCCATATTAATATGCTGAGCTGTAAAAGGCTCTAGTCAATATCTTCTGCAGATAACCCACTACTATTGTGGACTGCTGGACTGTGTTGGATTGTTTTGCTGAATTCAAGCACCTATAGTACTTAGATGCCAATAGAATTTCTATCTCTGACATGACTAAACAAAATAAAGGGACACAAATGAAGGGCCATTTTTTATTTGTGTATAAAGAATAGTTAGATTAGGTATACAGGTACTTTCGCTTAATTCAATGAGAAGAAAAACTTGTAGTAATAGTGCTTGGACAGGATATCCTGTCTGCTTCTTGTACTACGGATAACCACTAAGAAGATAATGATGTACAATGTATTAACTATTGAAAATGTCCTATAAATCAGCCTTGAATCTGTCTCATTGATATTTGTTTCTCAGTAAAATAAAAAAGAAAAACCTCCTATGTTCATGGATTGATAGAATTAATATTGCTAACAATGACCATATTACCAAAAGTGATCTACAGATTCAGTGGAGTCCCCACCAAAATTCTCATTATATTCTTAACAAAACTCAAAAATTAACCCTAGAATTCATATGCAGAATAATGAAAAAAAAAAAACAGTCAAACAATCCCAATGAAAAAAGCAAGGCTGAAGGCATTATGACACCAGATTTCAAATCATACCATAAGCCTATAGTATCAACAGTATAGTATCAGCATAAAACTAGACATACTGGCAAATGGAATAAAACAGAGGACATAAAAACAAACATACAGTTATAGCCATCTGACTCTAGAAAAAGCAACCAAAATATATGTTGGAGAAATGACAACCTCTGTAACAAATAGTACTGGGGAAACTGTCTATCCCATTGTAGAAGATTAAAATTAGATCTATAGGGGCCGGGGAGATGGCTCAGTAGAATAAGTCCTTCCCCGGCAAGCGCAAGGGTCTGAGTTCAATCCCCAGTTCCAAAAAACAAACAAACAAAAAAACCCTACATCCATATATCACACTCTGAGCAAAAAGAACAAATAAAATTTTAAAAAGACCTAGAACTAAGACCTAAAAATTTGAAACTTCTAAAAGCATACTTCTGGAAACACTTGAAATCATAGGAAGAAAGACTTCTTGATTAGGGCTTCAATAGCACAAGAATCAATAACAGGGGTCCTTAATAACATCAAATTAAAAAGTTTCTGTGCAGCAAGCCAAACAGTAAAGAGACAACATTTGGAATGGGAGAAAATTTTACCAGCTACTCTTCTAGCATGATTAAGATCTAGAATATACAGATAACCAAAAAACAAAAAAAAAAAAAAAAAAAAAAAAAAAAAAAAAAAAAAAAACAAAAATTCTAGTTATCCAATCAATAAATGAATCAAGTAGCTACTTCTCTATATAAGAAATGCAAGTGGCCAATAAGTACATGAAAAATGTTCAGTACAGTGTAGAACCACCACGTCACCCTAACCCAGATGCCAATGTAGACTGTGCTTACTTGAAAGCAGTGCAAGCTGTGTAGAGGCCAATTCTCTAATTTAGTTTTATATTTGAATAATGAGTCTGGTGAAGGCTGTGTATAAGTCTTTATGGAAGTAAGTGGATGGTATGTTGAGCTAGCATTGCTCCTCAAATGGCCACAGTTGATCCCAGAGATGCAAGCCATAAGAATGTGGGGCTAAGATAATATGTAGTGTCTCTGCTGAAGCCTGTGTGACTCCAGAGAAAATTCCTTCCAAGAACTGACTACAGAATATGTTACTTGTTAACCACAACCTAAATCTGGCTATTCTGTTCCTTTTGAAAAAGTGCTTTGTCCTTCTTTTACAAGCTTTGTCAGCCTAGCCACTTAGCTAACACATCTAGCCATAATCTCCTCACAATTTTCCTGTGTGAATGTTATCAATAAATACTGAGATTTTGGCTGCCTTTTGATCTTTTGCTCCCTATGGACAAG
>NW_004524693.1:5037985-5080182 GCF_000260255.1 Octodon degus
GGGAGGGGTGGGTGGTATGGCGGAGTGGTGGGGTGTGGCCAGAGGGGGTGGGAGAGGGTCCGACCCATGGTGCGCCTGGGCTGTTACTGGTGCAGCTGGCGCAGGTTAGCAGGAAGCTCTCCACACACTCACTGGACCTGGTCTAGGACTGGGTCTCTGTTATTTGTCTCTTTCTCTTTTCTTTTGCTGTGTGTTATAACACTTTACAAATGGGGATTCACTGCAGGGGTCCTCAATAACAAATACAAATCAAAATTAAACTGATATTCTATCTTACCCAATTGTAATGGATATCATCAAGAATTACTTTAAAAATACCCTCAAATAATGGTTGCAGGGAAAGATTCTTTGACACTTCTAGGAGAAATGAAAATTAGTACTTGCACTATGAAAATCAGTACAAAGCACTGCAAAAAAGAAGTATTAATAGAAGTAACGAATGAGCTATATCACTCCTTGGTATATATCCAAAGCACTTAAAGTTATCATATTATAGGAATATTTGCATATCCATGTTAATTGAAGCACAATGATCAAGATATGAAATCAGAATAATTGCCCATAAATTAATGAATGGATAGAAAATATGCGAGACATATACATAACTGAATGTTAATAAGTCATAAGAAAAGCGAAAAGATGTTATTTTCAGGAAAATGAAACAAACTAGAGAAAACATGTTAAGAGAAACAAGCAAGACTCAGAAAAACAATATTACATGCTTTCAGTAATATGTGGAATCTATAATAGATGACATCAAAGTAAAATGGAGGCTGTTATTAGACAAGAGGAAGAGAAGAAAGAAGGAACATGTAAAGAAGAGTAACAGAGATTCATAGGATCAAAATGTACAGATCTATGAAGATAGCATATTGAAACGTGATCTTTTGTGGACTTCAGAAGCACTGATAAAAATATATTTAAGAATATTTGGCATAAGCACCTGCCTGGAAAACACAGGTTCCTGAGTTTGATCCATAGTACCGCAAAAAAAAGAATATTAATAACATGGTCTATGTAGGTGGAACACTTTGCTAGGTATATGTAGTATGTGTGGCTTCTTCACAGAGTTGTTTACATTCTACCACTAAAACTTTGGTGGTGTAATCTCATGTTAAATGTCTAGGAAAACATTCACATCTTCAGATGTACTGGTCATAATAGGGATAAATTATTTGTAGTGTCTCCCTGAAAACAAGTCAATAAGAGATCCATGGTATGAGCAATATTTTTATGTACTTACTTATCACTCATCTCTATAAGCAAGAAACTTGTGGTTATAAAGACATTAAAAATAATTTTTTAAACAAAAATGGGAAATAATACAATCTATAGTTATTGAAATTGTGCCTTATATTTGAATTGAAACTATCTACTGACTTAAGTGAAAAAAGAGACTGGACCAGTTGCAAAATTCACTGAGGGGAGGAAAGAATTATTGGAATACACTGCTTACATTCATTTGCTTTAAAGTTAAAATTGCATTTTTACGTTAAATTATGAAATGTGACATTATGTGAGCCTTGGATAATCATACCCAAAGAGTTATGAAAGTAATTTGTGTCCTAAAAATTATGAATACAAAGAATAAAGTATCAAAAAGTAATTGCAAATTTATGAAAATAAGTATAATCAGTTCAAAAATAAATCCTCAAAAATCAAAAGACCTGACGCCAGCCAGATAGCTCAGCACAGTAAACTGCCTGCTTAGGCATACACAAGGACCCGAGTTTGATCCCCAGCATGACCTGTCAGCCATGCTCCCAGGATGTGCTGAGACTCAAATGAGACTAGGCATGGTGGTGTGCACCTATAATCCCAGCACTTGGGAGGCTAAAAACAAGAGGTTCACTATAAGTCTGATCTGTGTAGTGAGACCCTATAGACCATGTTCTTTTTTTCTTATTTTTTCCATAATTTTATTGAGAAATAAATAGCAATGAGACAGTTTCAAATCAAATTGGTAGGACAGTTCCAATAATTAACATATGCATACTATCTTCCTAGTGGTTATTTGTTGTACAAGATGCAGACATGATATCCTATTTACAAACACTGTCAGAACAAATCCCTCTATTCCTTGAATTAAGAGAATGTAGCTATATATCTATCCTAACCATTTAGAGTACACAGATACAAAGTGATCATTCATCTATATCCCTTTTTTTTGTTTAGTTCCACCATTTAAATATTATAGGTGTGTGAACTCAGTAAAATATTCCAAAATAGTCCAGAAGTCCATAATAGTATTGGATCTTCCACTTGACTGACAATGTCAGAAGTTGTTGACCTGAGTCCCCTACAGCTCAACATGACAACACGGCTTTATTTCTTGTACTTCATTTTTATATTTTTCTGCTGGATGGTTAAGCCCAAGATAAAGCAAGACCTATGTAACAAGAATTATAGCTTGTGGATCTGATAAGGTCAGTCAAATTCCCTCAGGATTTATCCTGAGACCCTGTACCTCAGATTGTAGCTCCTTTGTCACTATCAGCCATGTGGATGAGTCATGGCCATTGCCTGTCCAATTTGCTCTCTGTGACAGCCTGAGAGAATGCCCTCTCTCCATGTGACTCTCCCTAGGCACTCTCTACATCATTGATCACTTTCTTCTTTGGCCCCATAATCTCCTTGAGCAGAAAATTTGAGACACAACTGAGTTACATGACATTACAGTACAAGTTCTCATATGTCCTGAGTCTTGATTGACCTTGGAAAGCTAGGGCCAAAATGTTGGCTTTCCTTGCAGCCCTCCTTTTTCTCTAATTTCTGGTCTGCAAACTTAGGTTGTTAGTCCTCCAGAAAAGAAGCTTATTCTTATTACCATATAACCTAGACTGTTGAGCTTAACCTCACTATCTGTCCGAACATCAAACATCCTAGGCACAACATGGAACAGGTATTTTTCATAAAGCATTGATATGTTAAACTTTAAGTCCCTACAGAATATGACAAAAAAAATTTAAAAATTAGAATATATTTTAAAAAAAGGAATAAACAATTATATTTGTTTACACATAAATCAAGAAATCTAACCATACAAAATATTGCTGCAGGACAGTCCTGCAACACTCCTTTTCCTGTCTCCTGCCTTCATTCACCACCCCCTTCCTTTTTAAACAGTCATCTACCTGAGAGATAGTACAGTAGCAACTGGAGTGTCATGACAAGCAACACGTATTCAGAGGACCAGAATGACGGGCACTCCAGTCATGAACCTACTATTACAAATTGCCATCTTCAGTGCAGTTGCTTAGTTCAAGGTGTCAGTGTATGTGGGAGTGGGGGGAGGAGGATGTTGTTCTAAACACATAAAGAAAAAAATCAAAAGACAATTTCACACAAAAATCAAAACAAATATCTATGATACATCCAGAAATTGATATTCAAAATTTGAGCCACACATTGACATTCTGAACACGTTATTCTATTGCCCAAGAGCATAATACTTAGGCAAAAATCAAGAGGAACTATGTGAGGAAATATCAGCTTTTTTATGTGTAAAAACTGGCCAACAAAAGGAACCTACAGGCTATCCCAAAATTGAAAGAAGTATGAAGTACTAACTTTGATCCAGACCTAAAAAAGCCAGATTCACAAAAATTTCCCCTACTAAAGCAAAAGGAAAACAGTCCTGAGGATGCAATCTAGATTGTAAAGTCATTTAACTTTTTTGTACTTCCTGAGGGGCCTTCAATGTTACAAAGAAAATAAGAATATCTCTTATGTGCATACTATAACAGTTGAAAGAGAAGATCCTGGAAATTGTCCACAATCACTTCTAACATCTTTATACTAGAGTACTCCTCCAAGTAAAAGATTGTGTTAGTGTAGAACATTTTAGAAGCTAAGCACAATTTATTTACATGCTAAAGGAAGTAAGACTGCATGGGTGTACAATTCTTAGCCATAAAGTATACTTCTACTATTGAAATCAAGTGTATTCCTATTAAAAGAATCCCAAAATTCTTAAGGAAAATTAATCAATCAAGTTGAAAATTTTGGCTCAGATTCTGCCCAGGGAAACTTATACAGCAAATCCTCTTCTAAAAAAAACCAGAAAAGACAAGAAATTAAAACACAAAACCCACACCTACCCACACACACACACACACACACACACACACAGAAGCACACACATACACACACACACACAAAAATCCATTAAAAGTGTAAAGTATTGAACAAATTCTGATTAAAATCCAAACTTGGACTCCAAAACTTACAAAGGTAATATTGAAATTTTCAAGGCATATGCCTGTAAAATAGTCATTTATATATTTGAGTTATTATCATAAAAACACTAATTTATCTCCTGTCCTAGATTTAAAAGTTTATAACCTTAGATTTGAGAAAATATAATTAATTAATTAAGCTATGCTGGTGACTATTGACACATATTCTTAGAAATCAACATTACACCTTTATAAAAGTGCTATTTGAGGGCCGGCCAAATAGCTCAGTGAATGAAAGTGCCTGCAAGCAGGCACAGGGACCAGGAATTTGATCCCCAGGTCTGCCCTGCTGGCCACACACCCAGGGTGAGCTGAGACAGCAATTGAGACTGGGAGTGATGGCACATGCTCTTGGGAGGCTGTAGACAAGTGGATCACTGTGAGTCCGATCTAGTAGTCAGACCCTGAACACCCTGCATACCCTTCCCTAAAATACAAAAGTAAATAAATAAATAAGTAAAAGTACTATTTGGTTCCTAAAAGACACATCTATACTTTTCACAGATTCAGTATTAATGATTTTATCAACATAAGAAGGATATCATGGTGGCATGGTGGCATATACCTATAGTGCCAACATTTGAGAGGCAGAGGCAAGAGGATTGCTAAGAGTTTGATGCCAGCCTTGGCTACATAATAAGACCCTGTCTCCAAAACAAACAAGCAAAACTTAAAAAGTATATTAAATACTCTTTGGAAAGTATTTCAGAAGTAAAGAAAAATTTCAGTTAGGCAAGCCCTCCAATACAGAGGTCAAAAGAGATCACTCTGTAGAATTGTTTTTAATCTTTTTTTTTAAATTTTATTGAGAAACAAATAGCAATGAGACACTTTCAATATCAGTTAGTAGGATAGTTACAATAATTAACACATTGCATATTGTTGTCTTCATAGTAATCATTCATAGTACAAGATGCAGACATGGTATCCTGTCCAAACACTATCAGTACAAATCTTTCTTCTCATTGAATTAAGAGAAAGTAGCTGTATATCTATCTTATTTTGTATATACAGATACAAAATGTTCCTTCATTTATATCTCTTTTTTTGTTTAGTTTTATCAGAGATGGGTATTTCCTGGCCATTTAAATATTGTAGGTGGGCGAAGGCAATGATCCTGAGAATCTTCAGCAGGTTTATGAAACTACCAGTTAATTGATAGGATTCTCATCCTTACTAACTATATACTCTGATCACTGTGAACTGCACTGAAGATAGCAATGTGTAAAACTAGGGCCATTCTTGGAATGCCTGTCATTCTGGTCTTCTAAATATATACTGCTTCTGCTTCTTCTTCTTCTTCTTCTTCTTCTTCTTCTTCTTCTTCTTCTTCTTCTTCTTCTTCTTTTTTGCAAATCTGACAGTACTTTATTAATAATGGGGGAATCTGAATCAATAATTGTCTTGGTAAATTGTCATGTGGAAGCTTTGACAGCAGTTTCTCTGACAACGAATATCTGTAAAGTTAGTCTATAAACATACTTCAAGTAGATTAACATTCAGAATACATGTTAAAAATAGAAATTATAATTTAATAAATTCTGATGAATTAATATCAACTGTATCATTTAGTTTGAGACATATTGAACAAAAGTCATTTCAATTTTATTTTCTCACGAACTACACTTTGCAGAAAGACCTGAAAGGAGATTTGTCGTGGCCTAGACTTCTACCACTGTGTGGCATGTGGGCAAGGGTGGAGGGCATCTCAGACCATGCAGATGGTGTCCATTCACTAGAAATAACAAAGCACGAAGAAACAAAGCAGTTCTCTGGAAGTCTTCACATACTGGCTCTACTGTTTTCTAAGGCAAGATGCAAGTAGATGGGTAAGGAGGAGCTGGGTGATTTTTCCCTATCAGGTGGTGTGAAATCCTTCCTGGATTTTTAAGCAAGAGAACGAAGTAATCAGGTGTAGTTCTGAAAAGCCCAGAGGATGCTAAGGTGGAAGCCTAGACACAGGCTACAGATGGCAGGCACAGGCAGGCCCAGGTGCTCTGCATGGTGGTCTGCATCAAGCTGCTGTCCTGACAGTGAAGAGGCCTGCGAGCAGAACCTTGAGGGACAATGTCTTTACTTAGTGTTTCCCTGTAGGCCTGGAAGAGACTTAGGAATTTAAAAACCATGACCATTGAAGTTTTATTACTTTTAAACATGGAACATACAGATTTGAGAGCAGAATGTGTTCACATCTGGAGAAAGTGTCTTGTTGTCCTACTTGCCTTCTGGCTTCCCAAGTTTCTGAGCTCTAGGTCTCATCTTGGACCATGCTGCCTTCCTCTAGCCCTCTACTTGGGACATGTGACTTTTTTCTTCTTAGGTGTGCAAGCCTTCTGTCTGCTCTGTCTGCCTTTATTTATTGTTTATATATTTATTTAGGCAGAACCGGGGATTGAACTCAGGCCCTTGCATTTGCCAGGCAAGCACTTATTCTACAGAGCTATCTCCCTGCCCTCAGTCTGCCTTCTTCCCCCCACCCATGGCTTTCACCTGCTTCTCCTGAAGATTTCAGCTCCACAGTGACACCCCTTTATGCAATGACAGAGCCACCCCTTTATGCATGACAGTGCCACATTCTTCTCCTTCACAAGATTTCTTGATGGTTGCAATTATAATTTTGCTACTGTTGCTGTGAGTTTCAGGTTATGTTTATTTCTCTTACCAGACTTGAAATTCTGTAAGGGCAGAGGCTACATCTGGTTTTTTTCACAACAGTGCCCTCTGGCCTAACATAATAGTTGTCATACATTCAACCCTCAAGAAGTATCTCGAATGAGCTAATAATATTTTATTTAGTGTGCAGTGTGTTAATTATTGAAACTGCCCTACCAATTTGATTTGAAACTGTCTCATTGCTATTTTCTCAATAAAATTACAGAAAAAAATAAAAAATAAAGTTAAAGTTGGTAGTTGATAAAAAAACTAATGTTTATCATTTTATAAATGTTAAATGCTAAAATCTGATGACAATACTATAAGTAAGCAAAACTTTTATTTTAAAGATGAAGAAATTGAGCTATTTAGCATTAAATAATTTCTGAAGATCACCCTATGAAAATTAGTGGAGCCACAACTTGAAATCAAGTTTGTCTAACCCAAAAGTTGTAACTACATACTGCTTCTAATGTCATATCAATTACTGCTATACTGTCTCTCAAGTAGATGTTTGTTTAAAAAAGATAAAAAATGAAAATGAGACAAGGAAAAATGTTATAGCACTGTCTTGCTACATTTCTGTACATGGTTAGATTTCTAAATTTCTGTGTAAAAATATGTTTTCAGTCTTTCCTGTACAAATCTCCAGCCCCACCCAAACCGATCCTCTTATCCTCTCAAAGCACACATGAAGAGAGCTTTCTCATATCCCTTTTCTATCATATATTCAAATCTTACCTTTGTCACACCTTCCTTTCCTAAATCATAGTGTTTTTTATATTACCACTGTTAAAGGAAAAACAGAGACCAGTTCAATTTAACAAAGCTTACTTGAGCATGAAAAAATTCTAGAACCACCTAACATTCTAGACAAAAGATGATTCTGAATGTCCCACTTTGCCACATGTACAGGTAATATTTATAGCCAGAAAAAGGAAGTTTCATATAGAAACAACATGATTGGTGAAGTTTGGTTTTTCCCTTGTGCAGGCATAATTTGAGAGACATTACCTTGAGATTGGCTAAGTGATAGGCCACTGAATTGGCTGAAGCTCAGTGGCTTAGTTATGAGATTAGACACTTAGGATAGATTGCAACATCATAACAACACAAGCTAAATTGTAGATTACTACATGCTAACATCTTCCTTAATCCAAATCCATTTCTCTCTTTTTTCAATTTTTATTAGCACATAATTGCAATACAAAAACCCAAAGTCATTTTTTAAGTGCAACAGCTAGTTCAGGCCAGTTGATTTCAGCTGAACAATATCTAGCCTCTTTTTTCTCTCAGGATGAGCTACTCCACTTGTACCTTCTTCTCAACCTATTATCCTATCTATTTTTGTTCTATCAATCCTACTTTCTCTCAAGGTAACTTGTCTCTCTTCTGTTATATAAAGACATACCCAGTTCTTCCTTCATTGCCGTATTTTTAAAGCACCTCTTATTTACTTTTTGTCCTCCATCATCCTAATTCTCCAACTTTTGTTATCAACATTTTCTCAACTAGAACTTTCCATCTTCTCATCATTTATTCTTTACCTTTTACTGTCTAATTTTCATCACAAAAAGTACATAGAAATTTCACTTTCTGCCATGCTGACACTGCCCCTGGGGTGCGCTGAGATGGCGATTGAGACTGGAAGTGGTGGCACATGCTTGTAATCCCAGCACTTGGAAGGCTGAAAACAGGAGGATAACTATGAGTCTGATTTGTTTAGTGAGATCCTGTAGACCCTGTACTAAATATATAAAAAAAAGAAATTCACTCTCTGATGTCCTTTTTATAAATTCATTTCACAAATAGACAAATATTTTCCATGAGTCTGTTACTATAATGGAATACATGCTCAGTGAAATAAATCAGAGAAGTTCAAATATCACATGGTTTCTCTTATTTGAGAAACTGAAGGTGTAAATAATTTATGAACACAATAAAAATATAGGTAACAGAGAGATAGACTTTGTACAGATGAGAAAGGAATCTGGGAATGAGAGGATAGAAAGGAGGGGTGAAGAGAAAGTTAAGAGGATCAAAATGTGATTTGTATATTTACAAATACCCCACAATGAATGTATTTGTTATGTATTGCAACCATATACTAATAAAAAGGAAAGAAAATGTAAATATTGATAAAATTAAATCTTGCCATAGGAAGCAACCTGACAAAAATAAAATTCTCAGACTAATCATCTTTGATTTTCCTGAAAAAGTTTTTGAAATAGTTGACAGTACACTTTCTAGAACATATATTCTCCCTTTTACTTTTTGGAGGCATTCTAGTTCTCCCCTGAAATTTCCTTTTCGGTACTGCTAACTTCTTTTCTGACTCCATTGATTATAGAATATTCAGGACTGTGGTCCTTTCCTCCTTCTACACTCTTTCCCAAGATGGTCTCTCTCCTGTTTGGATTTCAGCTTTCTCCTCAGTTTCTTTCTCTAAAATTCATTTACTATCCTAAAAGATTAGTGTACATTTAAAAAATAATACTGGTGAGAAACACCAACCACAGTTAGAGATTAAGAACAGGTTTTGGCTTTTGCATAGCACAGTAAGGTAACTGTTAGTTAAATCAGTTTACCATATATTTCAAAATGACTGGAAGACTGAAATTTCCAACACATGTTTCAAACATTAATTGTTTTTAATTAATGTTTGAAAAGGTAAAAATGCTTGCTAACTGACCTGATTATAATGCTGTATATATGTGTCAAATTACCACAATGTACTCCATAACTATGTACAAATATTGAATTTGAAAAACATTAAACAAAAAACTGCTAAATAACTTCATAGTATGTTACCTGTACATTAAACAATGTCAGAAAAGACTTTCCTAATAAAGCAGCAGCTTTTTCTAGACTTGTAGCTGCTATTATCTGTAAATAACAGTAAGAAAAATATTCTCTCAATGTTTTTATGCCAAGCACTATTACAAAATAATTTGCATTTAATATCACATATGTCTCATAAGAACCTTACAGAATGGACAACATTATTATCAAAATTTAAAAATAGAATATGAAACACTAAAAATCAATTAATTTGCACAAAGTTAATAGCAAGTAAATGAAGGAGGCAAGCTTCAAACCTGAGCATACTAGGTTAAACTGTTAAGGATCAACAACCCAAACAATACGAATTTGAATTTTTCAAAAGTTAATGCTGTACAATGACTGGTTTTTCCAACAGCCCATTCTACTAAACACCAAGGATGTCATGACCTAGCAGTTAGGATTATAAGAGGTTAACTGGGAGAAGGAAAATTATGATATTTGTTTTCTTTTTTAATAGGTACCAGTGAAAAATTTAAATGTCTCCTTTATTTTACAAGACAATTATCTCTGAGTTAGATTTATTTGCTCACTACATGTTAGTTTCAGTTTCTATGAGTCTAAATTTTAGGAAATCCACAACTGGCAATAAAAACGGAGAGAAATCAAAAAAATGAGTGGGTGGAGGCATCTTTTTTGATCACTCCATGGGTGATTTTGAATTTGCATGGACAATAAATACCTTGGCATGGTAATTCAGCAACTCTGCTTGAGCTCTTTGATTACAAGGGCATTAAAACCTCCTTTTTTATGTCCACACAAGTAGTGACATATGAGCCTCACAAGAAACTAAAGACATTAGTTCCTTTCATATGGGCAAGAAAAGAAATAGATTGAGATTTATCTAGTATACATATAACCCTCACCATCTTGTACTAAACAAAAGCCTGAAGGGAACAAATCAGGGAGAATAAACATATCTTGATTCAACTAATATGTACAATGATGACAATTTATGTTTGCATTGACACTTGCAGCTACAAAGTATGCTGATAAAGAGGCATCATCTTATTTATACAAGATGAACCACAAAGCTCACCACCAGCAATGTATAAACCACATCAAATCTATCATTTAGGCATCTGTACCTTCCCTCTCCAAGATATACCCTTAAATACTACTCACCTATACCCTTCTTCTCTTTTATTTTCATTTTATAAATTCATTGAATTTTATTTTTTACCCCTTATGGCCAGTCATACAAGTCAGAAGAATAGTCTTTAAAAGAGAATATGCTTCAATTTTTCATTAATTTAAAGCATTGATTAAAGCCCCATTATCCCAGCAGTGTATTAGGTGCTAGAAATACAACTGATATATTTTTGGTCTTTTTGAGATAGGCTCTCACCATACAGTTCAGGCTAGCCTTGAGCTCACTTTGTAGCCCAGGCTGCTCTCAAACTTGCAACAATCTTCCTGTCTCAGCCTACTGAGTTCTGGGATTACAGGCATGTGCCACCATACCCAGTTACAATTGATTTTAAAATCATATAGCTTCTTTAATTGGGGTTTTCTCCACCACTATTTTAGTGGAGGTATTATAACAGAATTCTGTACTCTAAAAGGTTTCAACAAGAAACATTTATGTCTCACAGTTCTGGATGCTGGAATTCCAAAATCAAAGTGACTGCATAGGGATGGATACATAGCTCAGTGGCACAGCACTTGCTTAGCATCTGAGAGACTCTGCTTTTCATCACCAGCCCCACAAAAAGAAAAACTAAAAAGTATTCCTCATTTTCCTTGGACGGAGAAGGCCAGAAATATGTACAATGGTGCTACAAGTGTAGTTTCTGTAGTAGAACACTTGCCTAGTGTGTGCATGGCCTAAGTTCCATCCCCAGGACAACAAAGGGGAGGATGCATCATGGTCAGGATCTGGTGACAGCTCTGACCAAGGACTGGTTTATAAAAACCCATCTTTAAACTGTATTATCATGACATAAAGAAAGAAAAACAGAGAAGAAGTAAGTGTTGTGCTCATTTTATAATGACAATGATCTCATTATGAGGGCTCCAACTTCATAAGCAAATTCCAAAGACTCCATCTCTTAACACCTGGCAGTTAGAATTTCAGTGTATACATTTGAGGAAGACACATTCAGTCTATAACAACTACAAATACAGAACCCTACAAACTGGGAAGAAGGTAAGTGTCCTAACACCACTTTATTGATTCTTATGTCAGTTATTTCCTTTCAGCTCCAGGGTTTTTTTTTTTTTTTTTTTTTTTTTTTTTTTTGCTCTTGCTCAATTTCTTGAATTGTTCGTTTATCAGTGCTTCATTCATCAATAACTTGAGTTTTATATTGTGTCCATTCCTTGGCACTCAATTTTTTGTCTATAATATTCATAGTATCTGCCTGTCTGACTTTACTGTTCCTACCCAATAAAAGCTCAACTGGACTGCAGCCCCATTGTGGATATTAAGGTGGGTTCCTTACTTCCTTTCTTTGAATCCTTGCTTTCACATTTTCTCTCTTGTTGCCTATTGTCCTCTTTTCTGTACTTGTCTCATTTTTCCCTCATGCCTCTTGGCTCACCTTGTTTGTTTTCTAGCCTGTACCCTTTCAAACCCTGGAAATCTCCCAAGTCATTCTAAGACCTGAAAACATATAATGCATTCCTCTTTGTTCTTCTTTCTTCTTTGTTTTTTCCTTCTTGCAGTGCTGTGGGTGCAAGAAGACTCATAGTCTCTCAAGTACTAAACAAACTGCTCTGCTGTTGAGTTATATCCCCAGGACCTATAATTCATTTCCTAATGGACACTGCTTGTTATCCAGACTTCCTGAGTTCCAAGGCTGCCATAGCTATGATAAATCCAGCTTGCCCAATCATAGATACCTACATTAGTGATATTGTAAGAGTTTCTCAAAGCCTTCTCATCTTCTCTGGAATGTAGCAATCTTCCTTAGTAATCAGCCTTCTAATATACATTATTTACTGGCTTATCTGTTCTTCACAATTCCTATTACGGGACAAACATCAAAGCTTCCTGCTTTTGGAGGAGTAAGGCTTAGTTTTTGTTCTTAACAAGAGGATTTGAAAACCTCTCAAATTTCATGGCATAAGAAAATATTGATTGTCTCCATAGAAGACTGCCCCTTCATCCTCCAATATCTTCTGGAAGCAACATAATATAGTTAAACAAACACTGACTGCTCCTCTTTGTTATGCCATTGATACACTTACAGACTTTAGACAAGTCACTTGCAATAGAAGTCAGGAAACTCATATGCATGATGTACAGGTCATTTTAGATCATGCCGTGGTTGTTTTACCTCATTTCTCTAAAGTCCATTTCTGAGACCTCTATAATACATCAGATAGATTATAATCTACTTGCAAATCTACATAATTGTTGCAATATCCAGGTCACTGTGGATGCACTAGGTAGATTAATACAAAAATGAGCAAAACAACACAGCTAAAATAAAAAGCTAGCTGCAGGTGCTTCTGTAGACAATTCCAGAATGTGTGAATTCCAGAAAAACAGAGGCGACACAGTAGTCAGTGCTATGGAAACCAGCCATGAATGTTGTAAGTATTTCAGGTAAACTGAAAGAATCATTGCTTTTAAGGACAGAAAAGTGGAGAGGCCTCTTTTGTATATAATTTTTTCTTTTAATTAAGCCACTCCAATAGCAAGAACCAAACTGCAATTTCCTTAGACATTTAAATGACTCACATATTTCAGCACTTGAACATTAGCTCTGTGAATATGTAAAATGAGACTAAGCGAAAATTGGATAACATTTGCTTGACATTGTCATTGGCCTTTCTCTAATGCCAAAGATGGATTTGCATAATTATGCTGAAAGCTAGGAAACTGTGCCCAGCAGGAGGCTCCTGCCTGGTGTTAGGCTTTAGTTCTACTCCAGCTGTGACTCTCAAGATGAAAAAAATCTCCTTTCATAAATGAACAGAGTGCACACTTTCTAAGGTAGTATACAAACCGCTTAGCAACACTTTATCTTGCATACTGATTTCCCAGGTCTAATTAAGATAGACCTGATAAGCAACTAACTAAATAACCTTTGTCCTTGGTTGAAAAGGGCTTCAGAGAGGACAGAGTCCAAGATATGTTACCTTATAAACCTTTTCCTGATTAAAATTCTTTCAAGTTGTCCCAATACCTAACAAACGAAAACTTCTAAAGACTGCCACTGTTAAAGGTGTGTGTTTGTGGTGCAATCCTGCCTTCCCAAGGTTACAGAAGTCATAAAATGTCTTTTGTGAATGTGTCTATAAGAGGAAAATACTGAAGCAAGTGAGGCCTCTCCAAAAGGTCTTCAACTCTTACCCCTTTCATAGGTCACTTACCGACCTCAGGCTTCTTTTTCCCATAAGCTTTTTCATTTCCCGAGCCTCCTCTCACAAAGGACTTGACATTTTAACAGACTAGAGAAGTAACCTCTCTTAAGCTGTCAAAAATATTTTAAACTTTTTACTTTCAGTTGTCAATAACAGCAGGACTGTTTCATTACAGTTTTAAATAACACATAAATATTTGAGATATATTAATAAAACAAATAATGAGAATAAAATTATTAAATTCCTGGAATGAAGCTCCAAATAAAAGTGAACATTCCCATACCATAGAGAAGCCCAGGCCTATGAGCATCAAGATCAGTTGACATTTTGTGAAATAATAGCATACAGATCAGGAATAAGATCAGTTTTCCAAGGCAATTCCTGGATTGATCTCAAAAGTCCTGAGCCCAAGTGATCCTGCCACCACAGCCTCCCAAGTAGCTAGGACTACAAGCATGTACCATCTTATCTTGACCTAAAAGTATTTATATACTATCTCTGAGTTATATTGTGAAAACATAAATATCTAGGATTACATTGTGAAGAAAAGCAGCCCTCTTCCATTAACTTGCAATGCTTCGTAGCTTCAAATATGATTCTTTGGTTTTGTTTCTCTTTGGCACTGTTAGGCAGAACTCTCACGTGTACTGCTCTCACCATGCTATTCTGACAGACTTCAAATGCCAAGGAACAGGTCATGTCATCCAGTTTACTTTGATTTGAACTGAAGATTGCAGCTTGTGCAATTTACTAAAAGAGCAATTCTCTTTGGAACAACTTGATAAACACAGAACCAGCAGATATACTGATTCTGAAAGTTCAAATTTTTTGAGGGCAGTTGTCTGGCTTCTAAGGCAAAACCAAACCAGCAGAAACAAAAGACATATTCATTTGTATAATACATTAATAGTTGACTAAGTCTTATGCTCATGATTGCATTTCATACACATTCTAATCCTATATGACAGACGTTCATTCATATAGGCATTTGACATAATGGAAATTGAGGCACAGAAATGTTAAGCAATTTACCAAGAGTTGTAGTGTGAGTTGGCATGAATAAGAACCAGATAATTTTCGTGCTAGATAAATAAAGAATGGTGGTGTCTGAAGAACAACTGTTTTGTACTCTGAATGCTGATGTTTAGGAAATTGTCACAGTACTATGGAGGATTCTCATTTTTATTTAGATTTGTGTTTTCTGTGTGTAAATGTGTGAAAGCAGCAACTATAAAGGTTGCTGAGTGAAACTGATGTGATATAAGTTTGACAGGTAACATTCTGTAATGAATATAATGTTTTCTGCCACATAGTGGATGTGTACTATGATGTAAGCAACCCAAAATACACAGATTGAAGTATAGACTGACTTGGATTTTATGATTATTTTTTGATATTTGGTAAATTAAAATTTGCCCCTTGTGAGTATAATGGCACAGGGCTATAATCCCAGCACTTGGGAGGCTGAGGCAGAAGGATCTTTGGGAGTTAAAGGCGTGGGTGCACTACATAACAACAACCAAACAGAATAGGACAGAATAACATGTGCCACTCAGACAAGTCAAGGAGTCATTTTCTGAGGACATTTTACTAAACATCTGCCAGTTCCTAACAAATGTTGAAAAATAAGCTGTTATTGAAAATGCATTGTGAGAGATAGTCTCAAAGCTCAGATATTATGCAATGTCTATTAAAACAAATTTCTAAGATCTAAATAGTCGATCTTTCTGGAATCTAATAACAAATAATAGTTAATGAGAACACAGGATATTTCCCAACTCTTTCCTGCAGAACTGTTTTAAAACAAAAATATAATAAAGTGGAATGTATAGTATATTCCATGAAAGTAAACTTTCAAAAACAGGAAATGTGAGCCAGAGAGATAGCTCAGCATTTTAAAGTGCCTGCTTAGGCAAGCTTTGGCGGACTTAGGGAAATGTGGTTCGATCCTCGCACCACATGCTCCGCTGGCTGAGCCATCCAAAAAAAAAGTAACTTAAAACAAGAAATGTCTGATAAGGTCAGTGAAATCCCTTCAGAAAGTATCCTGAGATCCTGTACCTCAGATTGTGTAGGTCTTGCTTTATCTTGGTCTTAACCATCCAGCAGAAAATTATAAAAATGAAATATAAGAAGTAAAGCCATGCTGTTATGTTGAGCTGTAGGGAACTCAGGTCAACAATTTCTGACATTGCCAGTGAAGCAGAAGACCCAATACTATTATGGACTACTGGACTCTTTTAGAATATTTTGCTGAGTTTACACACCTATAATATTCAAATGACAGAAATAAACAAAAAAAGGGATACAGATGAATGTCCATTTTGTATCTGTGTATTCAAAATGGTTAGGATAGATAGTTACATTCTCTTAATGAATAGAGGGATTTGTTTTAATTGTGTTTGTAAATAGGATATCATGTCCACATCTTGTACAGCAATTAACCACTAGGAAGAATGTATTCAATGTGTTAATTATTGAAACTGTCCTACCAATTTGGTTTGAAACTGTCTCATTGCTATTTGTTTCTCAATAAAGTTATAGGAAAAAAAAATAAACTGTTAAAAAATAAATAAATAAAAATAAAATAAAAACAAGAAATGTGAAAGTTGTGGCATTTTGAGCAAGACTTTGCATTCCTTAGAGATATTTTTAAGGTAACCTAATATTCTGTACTTTAAATGCCATTTCTATGGGAAAAAAAGATTTATTTATCAAATTTTATTACTGAAAAATAGCTGCTAAACCAGTTAGGTGAAAGGTATTTTTGTGAAAAGCTTCACTGTGAAGAAGGTAATTATTACTTCAATATGTTTCTATTGTCACTGTTCAATGCTCATTTTCATGGTTTAAAAAGAAAAACTAGTTTAAATAATGCAATGCATATTAACATATGAATATGGACCTAATTGTCCCTTTTTGACTTTAAGGAGTAATTGGGAACATCTTCTATGTAAGTGGGTTAAGGAATGTACATGTGCTATTACAGCTAAAAATTTTCGTTTTGAAAATTGCAGCCCTATCTCATTTTCTTCTAGAAGCACAATAGCTGCCTGTCACACTGCACATTCCTTGGAAAATCTGTTATTGGAATATTGAATTATAGCTGAGTTGATCCATGTTCCCTCACAATCAGTAACACTGCATCTACTCAGGTTGCATCAAACAAAGCCAAAAGGATGGTGCAAAAGCAAAATGGTTATTTCTCACCAAGTAGACCCTGAGATAACACCCAGGGTTTATTTTTGTTGTTGCTGGATTTGGCTTCTTTTTGAACTGGACAAACGCTTTCAGGAAGTGGTGTAGCCTGAGCTCTCTAAAAGTTTCTCTGAAATCTCTGTGGTGACCTTTGCTAAAACTTGATGAAAAACATTTCCACTTAACATTCGAAGTTTTTCCTTCCTACCAGCTTAATAGTGCCTGCCACATTTTAAGGCATGTGCTAGAGACTGAAAAAGTTTTGTTAAATTTGTTTGATGATTATAAACGTTCATTTTTAAAACATTAGGCACATTTGTAAATGATTGCTCAGCCTATCAATGTAAAAAATAATCCCCTGAATACCTTGATTTCTTTTTGGTTGTCTATTGCCAAACACTAGTTTGGCTGATTGTATTTGTTTGTTTGGTTGAAATTTATGGAGAATTACTAATCAAACTGCCATTTCATATATCCTGCATATAATTTCTTTGATTTTTTCTTGTTATTTGCACTTTATATCCGATGCAGTTATTTCTGAGTATATTTGTTCTATGTTATACTGACATCTATGGACTGCATAACAGAAATTCAGGGTTTTTTTCAACTGTGTTGGTTTCTTATAAGCAATTTAAAATGTAGCTGAACTATGTAGATTAAGAGTTCTCTGATCTACTCTGCGTGAGTCACTCTTTGGTCTTTAAACTTTATGACTTAGGTAAAAATCAGTGTGATTCTATTCTCCCTGGCTACAATCAAAACTGAAGAAAGAGGCAATGAATAAGGCTCCTTCAGTAAAACAAAAATTAGTCTTACATGCCTATAATTCCAATGTTTTGGGAAAATGTCATGGGAGGATCTCAAGCTCAAGCCATCTGAGCAGTTTAGATATTAGAAAGATCTCAAAGTGAGAAATAATATTTTTTAAAAAGCTGGGGGTATACCTCCGTGCAACGTCTTATGTTCAGTTCTCAGTGCCACACACACCAAAACAAAGTCACTTGAAGAGCAAAAGGAAGTGATTAATTTATATAACTAGGAAGTCCAAGGTACATGTGGAATATCTAAATCACACATTTAAATGATAACATTAAAATTTCTGTCCATCTTTGCCTTTGCTTTCCATTGTCTGTTGGCCTCATTCTCTTCAACTAAGGTAGGTTTTATTCATGTATGGCAGGAGTGACTGGTTGTGATTTCTTTTCATCTTCTAAATTTATGATCTAAGAAGCAAGGTCATGTTTATCTAGCTCAAAGTGGAAATTTTCAAGGAAGAGCACTGATAGGGTAAGCTTAGCCTCACATTAAGGCCAGAATAAATAGCATAGTTAGAGAAACTAGGCTCCAAGTTGAGAATGTCCTATGTCACAAAGTCACCCTTGTGGATGTGCATGCTGGCACATACCTGTTATCATAGCCCTCAGGAGGCTGAGGTAGGAGGATCGTTGCAAGTTTGAAGCCAGCCTGGGCTAGAGTGAGTTCAATGCCACCCTGAATTATATAGTGAGACCCTGTCCCAAAAAGACAAAGAGAAATGAAAACCCATCTTTTTGACCAGTGAGGTAGAGCTCTGATTAGCAGTTGCCCAACTAGAATCACACTGAGTAAGAGGAGAAGTTCACAAAAGAAGTGGGGGTGCTGAGCAGAAAAACGAAGATATATCAGCTATGGAATACAGGCATTTGTCATGTAATTATTTGAGTGGAAAGATCTAGATTCAAACTCGTATTCAGATGTCCTTTAAGGGTTTGTTACAGATTAGAACTAAGTTTACTCTTTTTTTTGTGGCGGATCCGGGGATTAAACTCAGGCCCTTGCGCTTGCCAGAGGGGCACTTATTCCACTGAGCCATCTCCCCTGCCCCAGAACTAAGCTTATTCTAAGATATTACTTACTAAAGCATGTATGTGTCATTAAAATGTTTGTCACATAATCATATGCAATGAAGATAGCTGTATTAGAAGATACAAAAGTGAAAATACATTTTAGGTAGAATGGAATATGCTTGATAATGGTGTAATATGTCTCAGTGTAACAGATGTCCAGAGAAAGAGTTAAGGCTACTTGCAAATTTTGCTATGCCAGCTATAAAAATGGAGTCATTGCTCAAAAATTTCAAAACAATGTAAAGAGAATTAATATGAATGAAATACCAAAGATAGACCCTTTAGATCCAGGAGATGAATTTAGGTCATAATTAGAGATTTAATGGCCAAGGAAAAAAATGTGGAGCCAAGCATTTGCATAAGGGTGTTTTTTGCACAAGCTATTTTTTAAAGCGTTCAACTTCAAGACATCATAGCCCCATATCTGTGACACATTCATAATCAAATCTATAATTATGAAGACCCATGTACAATATGGTGTTGAATATATTAAGCTATGTAATGTGTATCAAGTGCTCAATATATGAGTACATATTAAGTGTTCAAACAATGGTTCTATCATTATTATTGTTGTGTGGATGATATAGTGTCAGGTATTCTATGTACATTATATAACAATAATCTAAATTTGATATAAAGTAATATTATATTATATTGTCAATAATTTGCTACCGTAACAGAAATGACCACTTTAAGGGGTGAAATTTTAACAAAGGTTCATCTGAATACAAGGTTTATGTTCTTCCTTTATATCCCCACTACATGTTGTATCTTAGTAGTGACCCATGAAACTCAGAAAGAATAGACAATGTTTAATATATTATTATGATAATTGTGTGGACCTTTGTAGTTAACATTTGTGATTCCTTGCAGGATGAAAAACCTGATGTTCAGAAGATTAAGTTGACATTTCTGAAGTTCTTCACTGAATTGATGCTGTTCCTAGATCTCCACAGATTAGGATGTTCTATCCAGTCAAGCAAAAATATTACAGGACATTGCATTATTACTAAAGTTAACTGATAATCCCATGTTGTTCTATTCCTTAATGAAATACAAGGGTCATGAATCTGCAAAAGACTTCAGAGCTGTTACAACAAGTAAAATGCCTTATGGCATTCACATTGTGATTACTGAATCAGAAAAATAGTTTTCTCCTATCTTTTTTCAAAATTTATATCAAATTTCATGTCTTTCAAAGGCTCAGGTAAGAGAAATTACAGTCTAGGAAGTTATGGATAAGAAATATCAGACATCAGTCTTGGATGCTGATGGCATTGAAGCCCCACAACAATTATGGAACTGGAGTGAGTAATACAAATTATTAGGTTGTTTCTGTGCAGGTGTGCTTAGAAAACTTGGTTTTATAGACTTGAAATTTAATTCAATCTTTTGGCTGAAATCACCATTTCAGACATCTTGGAAATAGTTTAATGATACCTGAACATGAGGAAGTTTTCTTGATTTTGTGCTTAGTGAACCCAATTCTGAATCTTGCATATCTGGGATGCAGCCTTAAGGAAGATTTTACAGACTCTCAGAAATTTATATATCCTAGCCAACATGCTTAACCACAGTGCTTCTCCCCTTTATAGAATACTAGGATCCTATCACATATATGGATGTTACTAGAGAGAAAAAATATGTATGGGGGTCAAAATATCTGGAAAAATAATTTACATGTTCACAATATTTATTATAGCAGTTCTCAGAGTTGGTAATAAAGAGATTTGTCTTATCAATTCTGGATGGTGATGGCATTGAACCCCCATAGCAATTATGGAACTGGAGTGAGTCTTATCAGAAATATCTGGGGTGAACTGTATTTAAATATATTTGATGAGGAATTCTTTCTGAGTTCTTTTTGATAGCTACATACTAACATCTTATAGAAAAATAATGTTTATGGAAATACAGTCTGTGGAATCCTCGTCTAGGGCAGCATACAAATAGGCATGGTATAAATTGATCAGTGTCCATACTGGAAAGTCAAAACACTGTCAAAAGTCTTTGGAAGCCAAATCAAACATTTTTAAACCCAAGCACTCACATTAAGCAAAGTCCTTTTCTTATCAGGAAGTATGCCTGACACGACTCTTTCAAACTCATGAACAAGGGAATCTGAAGAGAGTCTTGTGCACACGGGGCCTAAGTGGACTACCTATCTTGCCCTTGCCTTACTCTGCTCCTTTCTGATGCTGAGCTTTCTTGGCCTGTAGAATCTACGTTTTTTCTCTCAGACTCACAAGCCCTTTTCTGCATTCTAGTCTGCACGATACTGAACGTGACCTCTTGACTAATTCTTGTCAGACCCTTCTCCCAGGGTGCTGTCAGTGATTAAATAATAAATTTCAATTAGTTAATGAAATCACAGGTTTTTGGAGGTAAATTTAATTACATATATAAAGCACTCAACACAATGTTATATGATATACACTTGGTAATGTTAATTCTTTAATAATTAATACAAAAATATCTTTATTTTGATATTACTTGGAGTTTTCTAAGCCACAAATGTGAGTCTCCTTTACTTTAAAAACTAAACTAAGTAGAGTTGGGCATGGTGGCTAACATTTGTAATCCCAACATTCAAGAGGCTGAGGCAGGAAGGTTACCACAAATTGAAACCCAACCAGGATTATATAGTAAGTTGAAGGATAGATTGAATTACATAGCAAGACCTTGTCTCAAAAAAAAGTTAATATTAAAATAATAAGCCAAACAGAAACATCAGTACAGTATGATTCCACTTATATAAAATACATAGAGTATTCATAGAGACAGAAAGTAGGATGCTAGTTGCCTGGGGATACAGAGAGGAGGAAGTAGAAAATTAGTGTTTAATAGGTACAGAATTTTATTTTATTTTAAATTTTTAAGGTTTTTTTTTGTGTTTTTCCAGACAGGGTCTTGCTGTGTAGTTCTGAGTGGCCTTGAACTCACTATGCAGCCCAGGATGGCCTTGAACTTGAGGCAATCCTCCTGTCTCAACCTCCAAGTGCTGGGATTATGGGAGTGGCCACCATGTTCTCCTAATGGGTATAACATTTTAGCTATGCAAGGTGAAAAGAGTCCTGGAGATTGGTTGCACAAAAATGTAAATTTACTTAATATTACTGAACTGAACAATTAAAATAGCTAAATTGAATGTATGTGTATTGTATCATATGTTTTTTGTATGAGGAATTGAACTCAGGACTTTGTACTTGCCAGGCATACACTGTGTCACTGAGCTATATCCACACCCAACAATTAAACGTTTTAAAAATTAAAATAAGTGAAAAAATTCTCTCCTTTTCTTCATCCTTCTTAAAATTCTCTGAGTATCATTTTGTCTACCATTCCATCTCTTTTAAATACTGCAACTGATGGCCAGATGTGGTGGTGCATACTTGTAACCCCAGCACGTAGGAGTTTGAGGCAGGAGGATCAATGTAAATTCAGGACCAGACTAGGCTATTAAGTGAGCTCAAGGCCCGCTTGAATTGCATAGTGAGGCCCTGTCTCAGAAAAATGAAAATAAATAAATAAACAAATACTACAACTGGAATGCTATATCTGGCCACAGGATTTCCACATGATTACTAGAAGACAAAATACATTCTTCCAAGCTATGGGTGGTGGTGCACATGGGTAATCCCAGCACTCAGAGGCATGAGGATCACCTAAAGTTTGAGGCCAGCCAAGGCTACATAGTGAACTCAATTAAAGGAAGGCCTCAACTACATAGCATGACTCTTTTCTTTAAAAATTAATTAATTAATCAATGTAGGCTTTGGCCTAACATGCACTGGTCTTAACCACTGCCTAACACTGACTCATTTTGTACCTCTGATTCAATCATAACATATTGCTCTTATTTTGCAGAATGTGGTATTTCATGCCTAGAATGCTTTCCTAGAGGACTTCATCTGCCTGCTGAGTACCTCATTATTAATGACTAGCTTTTTCTGACCAGGCAGCACACTGTCTCTTTTGTCCCACCATTCTACCTCATAGAACACCGCATTATTGTAGGGAGCATGCTGTATTACAATGGTATGTTCAAACGTGTTTGTCCTTCAGTGGATTTAGAAGACCTCAGGGATCATTCACCTTTGTATTCCCAGAGTTTAGCACACAGTATCTGCAAGTCAGGAATTGATTAGTGCATGAATGCATGAAAGTACAAACACAGACCTGAGAATTTCTACCTCCAATTATGCTGTGGTTATAACTAAAAAATCTAAAACTAAAAGTTTCTTTATACAAGCTGTGTGCTATCAGTGCAACAGCCAGGATAGCCCCAAATGCTTAAGGGTCTCTGCCTTCCTTCTTCTTTTCGGCTCCTGTTGTGATATTTTTAGGCTAAAACTGAACTTTATTTTTCAAAAAGATACTCTTACATCTAAAGCACAATAACTTTTGTTGTGGTGGTGCTAGGAATGGAACCTAAAGCTTCCTTCATGCTATTTAGTCCTCTACCATGGGACTAAAAGGCAGGCCATGATGTGCAATACTTCAAGCACATTATGGGCTAAATACACTTGGATTGGACTAGTTTGGGAATATGCCCATAATTTATAACATTGTGTATGTGGAAGAATCATTTCTGAATTCAAAAAATCAAACCTTTGGAACTTAATTTGAGGACTTCCTGAATTTTTTTTGGAAGTACATCAAGTATATCAATGGGAATCTAGAGATACATGAAAATGAATGCATTTAATTAGGAAAAAGAGACTGTGACAATATTTAACTGTATTATTACAGGCTTTCTGACTAACTTATCTCAATCTGGTTTTGTAATGCTCAAATTATACTTTATTGCAACTATTTTTAAATTCTATAACAAGGTCATTTGACTCAAGTTGAAAACTGCAAGTTTCATTTTAACCCAGTCTCACAAAGTTGCATTATCCAATATAATCTATGCCTGCAATTGGTTTCAGGACACAGGCAGCCTGTTAAAGTGATGCAAACTCTCTCAAGAACTCTTACAGCAAATTCTCAGAACATTAAAATGACTCACTGACTTAGAGCTTGTCATAGGGTAAAATATTCCCTGAAATAAAGCAGTCTTCAGTAAGACCCTCTCTGTGTAAACAGATGCTCTGAAAACCCGGATGAGCAAGCTGGTTATTTCTGGCCATTCTCCTTCCCACAACCAAATTGTTTGTGATATATTGGTATGTAGTTGAGGCTGAAAGGCAATATGCATGATTGAGAGAGAATAGTTCATTTACTGACACAACATGGAAAAGTAGAGGAAAGATGTTTTCTTAGAAAAAAAATCTAAAACTTTTAAGAATCACCCATTTTCCTGTTATGAAAAAAAACAACCATGAATACCTGTCAAGTACCAATAACACTCTGTCAATCTTACTTCAACCCGACCGTCCCTGTTTTCAAGGCCTTGACTTCTTATTGTAAAACTTTTAACTATTTCCAATGTAACAGAATTATACTGGAGTTATGTGTGACAAAAATGCGTGACAGGTTGTTTGGATTGTAATTCCAAGCTCCTTGTTATGACCTATCAACTAACACATTTTCTCCATTCAGTAGAGCCTTGTCTCTACATAATGTCAAACAAATGGTAGGACTCTAAACAAATGAGCTGATTCACTAATCTGTGCAGTATCTCAGACTGCTCCTACACTATAGGTTGGAAACTTTAAATGCTTGTGAGAGGTACAGTGAGACCTGCTCCATGGTAACACTGTGATTGTGAGGGGAAGTCTGAGCCATTCTCCCATATCTTGTCTTAGAAGGCAGCACTGAACAGTCACTCGCTAAATATTTACAGGAATGAACCCTTAAGAAAGATTATATTCACCTAATTTTCTTCTTAATATAATCATCTGATTTATACCCATTTAAGCTATTCAAATATCACCCTATTTTCTTAAATGTTTCCCCATGATGATCTTAGGATATGGTAAATGAAAAGGATTACTCTGGTGACTCAGAGCAGGGCTGCATTTCAAGGAAGCAGTATATTAAGGGATTAGCCAAGAGTAAGAGTTGATAAAGGGCTGAAGTGTTCAGTGAAGGTCAAGAGAAGATTTTAGGCCTAGACCTTGCTTACTCTACCTGCTCTCTGGCTGCAATACTGATGATTGAGCCTAAGGCTTTCACCCTGAGCTAAATCCCCAGGGCTTTTTTCATTTTTAATTTTAACCCAAGGCATTGCTAAATTTTCCAAGCTGATTCAATCTTGTGATCCTCCTGCCTCAGCCTCTGAGCCTCACAATTATAGGTGTGTGCTACTATAACAGGTTGGGCCTTGCTTTATAAAATGAATGAACTTCTCTTGAATATCTGCTTATATTTCTGAATTCACTGTTTCATCCTTCCCAAACTCAAAATAAAACATACACTGAATCACTCTCTGATCTCAACCCTCTTTTGTACCTTCTTATGAACATTTCTAGTACTTATTCTCCCAATTAGCATAGATAGCGCTACTAACCAATACTGCTAATACCATGGATTGTCTTTAAAAATGGATTAAAATCTACTTGAAGGGGCCATGGAGATGGCTTAGGGGCTGGGGAGATGGCTCAGTGGAATAAGCACTTACCTGGCAAGGGCAGGGGCCTGAGTTCAATTTCCAGTTCCACTTGAAAGAGAGACCTTGTCTTGCTTTCTTGGAATAAGTGTACAATGTTGTACATCTCTTTTCTCTTACTGGATATTTAACTCTTTCTAATTTGACTGAGAGTAATGTCAACAAAAACATGACTGGTAGCTTTTCATTGTTGCGAAAAAGTACCCGGGAAACTAAACTTAAAGGCAAAAAGGTTTATTCTGGCTAACAATTTTAAGTGATTTAGTCTGTGGTCTGCTGGCTCCACTATTTCTTTCCTTTTTTATTAATTTTATTCAGAACAATATAGCAATGTGACAGTTTTAAAACAGGTTAGTAGGACAGTTACAATAATACATTGCATATAGTTGTCGTTGCAGTAGTTATTCATAGTAAAAGATGCAGACATGATATCCTGTCCAAATGCTATTAGTACAACTTTCTTCTCATTGAATTAAGAGAAAGTAGCTGTATATCCATCCTATTTTGTATATACAGATCCAAAATGGTCCTTATTTATATCCTCCTTTTATGTTCAGTTTTGTCAGAGATGAGTATTCCATTGCCATTTAAATATTGTAGGTGCTCCTACCAATTTGGTTTGAAACTGTCTCATTGCTATTTGTTTCTCAATAAAATTATGGAAAAAAATAAAGACAATGCTTCATTTAAATAAATAAATAAATATTGTAGGTGCATGAATTCAGCAAAATGATCCAATGTAGTCCAGTAGTCCATAATAGTAGTGGATTATCCATAGGATTGACAGTGTCAGAAGTTGTTGAATTGAGCTATTTACAGCTCAGTATATTAATATGGCTTTACTTTTTATACTTTGTTTTTATACTTTTCTTCTGGATGGTTAAGACCAAGGTAAAGCAAGACCTACATAACAAGACATGTAACTTGTATCTGACAAGATCAGTCAAATCCCCTCAGGATTTAGCCTGAAACCCTGTACCGCAGTTTGTAGATCCTTTGTCAGTGTCAGCCATGTGGATGAGTCACGGTCGTTGCTTCCCCAATGTGCTGTCTGTGAAAGCCTCAGAGAATGTTTTCTCTCTAGCTGACTCTTCTTAGGCACATTATACATTGTTCATCACTTTCCTATATGGCCCCATAATTTCCTTGATCAGAAAATTTAGGACATCACTGAGTTACAGGATGTTACAGTACAGGTTCTCTTATGTCCTGAGTCCTCACTGACCTTGAATAGCTAGGGCCAAAATGTTGGCTGTCCTTGCAGCCATTTTATCTTTAATTTTTGTCTGCAAACATAAGTTGTTAACCCTCTAGAAGAGAAGTTTAATGATATTATTACCCTATAAAATAGGCAGTTGAGCTTAACCTCACTATCTGTCTAAATATCCAACATCTTAGACATAACATGGAACAAGTATTTTCCATCAAGTATTGATATGTTAAACTTAAATCCCTATAGAATGAGAAGAATAAAATAAAAATAAAAAAGTTTAAAAAATAGGAATAAACAATTACATATTTATACACAGAAATTTAGAAATCCAACCATATACAGCATTGAAGCAGAGCAGTCCTATCACATTTTTTTCATGTCTCTTGTTTTCATTTATTATCCTTTTTTTAAAACAAACATTTACTTGAGAGACAGTATAGCAGTAATTGATATGACATGAGAAGCAGTATGTATTTAGTAGACCAGAATGACAGATGTTCCAAGCATGGCTCTAGTATTACACATTACTATCTTCAGTGCAGTTGCTTAGTTCACAGGTATCAGCATATATAGTTAGTCAGGGTGAGAATCCTACCAATTAACTGCTAGTTTCAAAAACCTACTGAAGTTTCAGGAAAAAAAAAAACTACTAGTTTCCCAGGACCACTGCCTTAGCCATCCTGTGCATATAAATGTATGGTTTTGCCCCTGTCATGTTTCCTAGCTTTTCTCCTCGCTCTCTCTTTGTTGTTTAATACTTAAGGTTTTGCTTTCCTTTTAATTGTGTTATATCTTTCTATTTTTATTTCTTCTTTTGAGTTCTTACACTAGGGAGACTATGTGATATTTACACATGTAGGTCTGGTTTATTTCACTCATGAATATATCTTCAAGTGCATTCACTTAAATATAACAGCTTCAAGTTTGTCATTCTTTATAGCTGAGTAATACTCCATTGTATAAAAATACCACATTTCTTTCATCCATTCCTCAGGTGATGGGCATTTTGGTTGTTTCCATGATTTGGCTATTACAAATTGTGCTGCTATAAACATAGGTGTATACTCTTTAAAGTAACTGTTTTTTGTATTTTAGGGAAGGGTCTGCAAGGTCTTTAGGTTCTCACTACTGGATTGGACTCTTAATGACCTGCCTGTTTACAGCCTCCCAAGAGCTGGGATTACAGGCATGCACCTCCATGCCCAGTCTCAATTGCCATCTCAGCGTGACCTAGGAGCGGGGCCAGCACAACAGCCCCGAGGATCGAACCTCCGGCCCCTGTGCCTGCTTGCACATGCTTTAATCCACTGAGCTATTTGTCTGGCCCAAAATAAATTTTAAAGGACAAGAGTTAATATTTAATTGTTTGATCAATCTTGCCTGCCTATATCTGGTAGTCTGAGCAACAAATTTGATGATAACAATATGTAACATAATAACTGTCTTAGTTACTCTTTTCTCCCTGCTGGATCAAATAGCCAACCCTCAAAATGATGGAAGGAAGGTTTATTTAGCTCCCAGTTACTGGAGGTTTCAAGACACTGGAGGAGAGACTGGAGCACTGTGGTGTCCAGGACGACCCTCCCCATCTCTCTCAGAAAGCACAGCCCCACCTGTTTGAAGGTTCACACCTCTCTGGCTCTGCCCCTCAGGCCCTGCTCTGATCCTCTGGCCCCACCCCTCAAGTCACTCATTGCTCCTTCAGCCATGTCTGCCCCACAATTTACATGAGACTTTGGGATTACAACTAGACATAAACTGTAATAATAACAATTGCTAATTTTGTATTCTTGTTTTGAAATTCTGTATCATTTTTATCGTTTTATGTTGCTTTGTTTTTGTCTTTGTTCTTGTCATTTGTTTCCTCTTTAAAATAAAATAAAAATAAATAAATAAAGCAGAATCTCTAGAGTTAGGAGCCAGGCATTAGTAGTTTATGAAGCTGCCCAGATAATTTTATCACTGGTGTCTATTAATTCATTCTGACTACTACCAGAACATCTACACATTCTTGATTTCATTACATAACTTATTACTATAGTGCATTTACTCAAAAAGCTTCTTTTCTTCTCTCTTCCTCCTTTTCCTCTTCCTTTTTCTTCCTCTTCCCCTCCTTTTCCTCCTTCTTCTTCTCCCTCTTCCTCCACCCTTTCTTCTTTGTGGAACTAAAAATTGAACCCAGGATCTTCAAACTGATAAACTGAGCCTGTTTCTGTTTTTTATTTTAAGGCATGATCTTGTTAACTTTCAGAGTTGCTCAGGCTGGGCTGAAGCATGTGACCTTCCTGGCTCAGTCTCCCAGGCCACAGTATGCCCTGCTTTGGAAATCTTTATTATCCTCTTATTGATCAGCTTCAAATTCTTTAAAGTCTGATTCAGTACTACCTCTGGCAACTTGTGCCTTCTTCCCTCTATGGCTGTTTATTTTCTGGAACAATTTTGTGTATATAAATTGTATTCATCTTTCCAGATCTAGTTCATCCAAGAAGCTTTCTCTAATGAATCTAGACCACAATGTATATCTTCCATAGGGACACCAACAGCCCCTTATGCCTACATACTCATTCCCTAAGTATCATCTTGTTCTGTACTAACATTTTGTGATCTTATGTCTGTCTCATTTTCCAAATTATTTCGTATGTTTTTGGAAACAGAGACTATGCCTACCATAAACCCCTACTATATTTTGTATAGTGCTCTATGTAGGCTGCTATATAATAAAAAAATCTTAAGACATTTATCAACTGTTGATACAAATGTTAGTTCCTAACCACTTTTTATGTTTTAAATTTTTGAAATTCAACCATATCCATCATAACACAAAATAAATACAAAGCTCTATCACATCTTGATTGATTTCTTTAAAGAATATCTTTAAAAGTTTTACTTAATCCAAGGTTTGTCTATGTAGCCCAGAATAGTGTTGAACTCATAGCCCCTCTGCCTCCACTTTCCAAGTCCTGGGATTACAGATGCTTATCATAATGCCAAACTGCAAGTTTTAGTTTAAATTTGTTTTAATTATCTGAGTATAATATTTGGTAATAGGCCAACTATTAAAAAATTCAAATGTTTTGAAAAATATTTTCCTGGAACAAATATTAAATGTAAAAAATAAAATCACATAAAGGCACTGTTTAAAGATCTTGAACTAAAAGAAACACTATACCTTTTTTTTTTGGTGTTCTAAGGTATAGTGTTCTAAGCATTCAAGACATCCACAGACAGGTTTGGTGGTACGTAGCATAGTCCCAGATATTCATGAGGTGAAAATCAGAGAGTTATTTGATCCCATGAGTTCAGAGACAGGCTGAGCAACATAGTGTGACTGCATCTCTTAAAATATAAAAGAAATTGAATAAATATATAGATTGATCAATGTCCATTTTATGTAGAATGCTTCAATCAGCATAAAACTAATTTATATACTTGTCGTGTTATACTATAATGAAGTAAAACAATATCTTAATCTTCTCTACTTTCCACAGTAAACACATTGACAGAAAATGCGATCTCACTTTCAGATAAAGCTGTTTTCTGTGAATACCTCCTCAGTATTGTAAAGCCATGTAGATGTACTGTATATAATAAAGCTCAGGGAAGCTATTAACAATTCTAGCTCTCCTGTTCATGTGGAGATGATAGTTCCAGTTCTCCAACAAAGATAGAAATATTGTTCTTTTATTCTGTGCCTTCTTCTGTGGCTTCTCTAGGCCCAAGACTGTAAATGCTAGAGGAGAGAAGGGAGACAACCCTCCCACTGAAACTCCTGCACACTGGATCCGAAAGCCAATCTACCAATAAAGATTTTCATGTTTAGAAATGTCGAAATAGGCCCTTTTCATCTAGATACATCTGTGGTATTATATGAAGTACAAGGCATTCAGATTTAAAGGATTCTGTCACTTCTGGTCTTTTGCTATTACATAAATCACTGAGCCTCTCTGGACCTCAATTTTTCACCAGCAATAATAAATAGCATAGTGATTGGGAGTATTATTAAATAAGACATTACATGTGGCTGTCTCTAGCACATAGTACTCACTTAATAAATGTTAGCAAACTTGAACAATGTTAAACCCCATTATCTGCAAACCTAGAAAAATTGCAAGAAGGAAATAGCACAAATAGCCACAGAGCTTTTAACCAGATTCTACTGTTAATGTGGTACCCAACTTGTTCTTATCACTTTTATCTAAATTCCTAGACCATTGGAAAATAAGTTGTATGAAATATAGCTCATTATCCTTAAATCCTTTGATTTTTTTCATTGTAAGAATACTCCTTAACATACCACAGTACAGTTAAAAAATTCAATAATATTAAGGTTCAAACAATATTTTACCTAAACTATCATCTTCTGTCTAGTTTGATCAGTTGGCCCAATAATTGCCTCAGGAGTACATTGTCTCTTTTACATATAAGACTCTATCAGGAGATGGGGAGTTGGCTCAGTAGAATAAGTGCTTGCCTGGCAAACGCAAGGGCCTGAGTTCAATCCGTGGTTCTGCCCCAAAAAACAAAAACAAGCAAACAAAAAAGACTATCTATGGTGAAGTGATTCATTAAATTTTTATTCCTTTGTAGCTGCATTTAATTTGGAACATTTTCACAGAAATTCTTTGATTTTTATGATAATGCATGTTAAATAAATTCTAAAATTGAAAAGGGTTCTTTCATAACATGGAACAGTAAACAGCAGAGGCTCTGAAACCTATGCTCTATAGCTGAGTTAGAACCTTCATTCTGCCACAGAGTAAACTAATGTACTCGTTGTCTGCATGTTTTAGCTTTCCCATGAAGAACAGGTTTGATCCAGCCAAGTTTACATCATCAATTACAGAGTCATAGAATTCTGGACTTAAAATGAATGTAAATCTGGGTATGATGGTGTATATCTATAATCCAAATCAGAAATGTGGCCTCTGAGAGGCCAAGACATGAGGATTGCAAGTTCAAGCCCAGTCTGGGCAATTTAGTGACTTAGCAAGACCTTTCTCAAAAACTATATACATAAATGAAAACTGATGGGGATGTAACTCAGTATGAAAGCCCTGGATTCAATCTTCAGCACAGCTAAAATGAATGAATGAATGACTTAAAGAATGTAGGTTCTTAATTTTTCTTTGTATCACAGGCCTTCAAGAACCTCATAAAAATGAATTAAGTATCTCCCAAATAATATGTCAGTATGTTCAATGGTGGCTTCCAAATATAAATGTTCACATCCTAGTCCTCTGAAACCATGATCTGAACCTTGATTTGAAAAAAGAGTCTTTGTAGGTATGATTAAGTTAAGGATCTTGAGATGAGATCATCTTGGATCATTTAGGGAAGGGGATGATAAATCAAATGTCAAGTGATCTTATACAAAAACATAGAGGAGGCTGGGTTTGGTGGCACACACATGTAACACCTGTAATTTCAGCAATTGGGAGCCTGAGGCAGGAAGATTGCGGTAAGTTTGACATGATTCTGAGGCACACAGTAATGGTAAACTGAAAGGCATAGCTTGGACTGCATAACAAATAAAATCCTACCAGAGAGAGAGAGAGAGAGAGAGAGAGAGAGAGAGAGAGAGAGAGAGAGAGAGAGAGAGAATGTAGAGGAAAAATATGGTGGTAATCCTGGCACTGGAAGCCTAAGACAGGAGGATCACCATAAACTTGAGGTCAGTCTGGACCACATAGTGAGTTAGCCTGAATGACACAGTGAGACTATCTCAACAAACAAAAAGGAAAAGAAAAAAAAAGTGATAGCAAACCTTAACGAGACAGGATGTTCATCTCAGGAGTAAGGTAGCTTGTTTGCTTTAAGCACTGGACCAAATTCCACCTACATATATTTGAGAGATTTCCTAGCTTCATGGCTCCCAACATAACCCCCTTTTTTCTTTTTGTAGTGTCATACATTACTAACTTCACAAAAGTGTAAATAAAGGACAATTTTGTTGTGAAAAAAGGGGAGGGGAAATATATGTGTGTGTGTGTGTGTGTGTGTGTGTGTATATACACAAGAGTTAGGATGGATATACAGCTACTTTCTGTTAGTTCACTGATAATAAAAGTTCATACTAATATTGTTTAGACAAGATATGATGTCTGCCTCTTGTCCTCTGAATAACTACTATGAAGACAACAATATACAATGTGTTATTTTAAACATCCTACTAAACTGTTTCAGTGCTATTTTATCTTTTTTCTCATTAAAATGAATAAAAATTATTAAAAAAGTAACAAGAAAAATGAAAACACATAGGAATCAGAAGAGGAGAAAACAGTGAAGATGCAGGAAGAGATCAGAATGATAAGATCACAAGTGAAGGAATGTTGGTATTTACTACAAGATGGAAGGAGGAACAGGTTCTTCCTTAGAGCCTCAGAGGAAACTCGACCCTGCTGGCACTTTAATTTAGATTTCTGGCATCCAGACTTGTGATAGAATAAAGTTCTGTTATTTAAAGCCACCTTCTTTGTGGTAAGTTTTTATGGGAGTAACAATAAACTAATATGTACATATTTAATTGTGGTATTACAAATTTCAGTTAGTTTGAAGATCCTAAGTTGGGAAATTTTGCTCTGTTTCATCACTCACTCTTCAGGAACCAGATACTCATGTAGACCCACAAGTAGGTGTTGAGGTAGAGGGCAGACTGATGGTGACAACCCAAAAACTTGCTGTGGGATGAGATGTTACTGAAGACCAGGGGACACATCCATAAGAGCTGCGCCTAGCAAATGAAGGAATAGGGCTGGAAAATTTTCCCTGTACTCCATCAGCTTGTCAGTCCTTCCTGCTTCCTTAAGAGCCCTTTTTCCCCCACCCCTGATATTTGCAAACTAGAGAAAATAAACATAGTCACACTGAAAGAATTTGAACAAAGAGCACTTTAGAAAGGAAAGTAAGCAAACCTTATAAAATAGGGGTGCACATGCCATTAGTCCAAGTGAATTAAGGGAATGAAAACATGACCATTCAAAAAAGATTGTGTAGAAATTGTTTCCTGAAAAAATAAAGTACAAGAGAATAAAGTGAGAGTGTGGCCATGGTAAAGATTAAACCTGAGGGATAATTTGTGCTCTCCCTATTTAAAAACCAGGAAATGCTGCTGACCATTAAATCTTGGTCTTCGGGGCCTTGCTCTGGGTTGAGTTATGCCCCCAAAAGATGTTGAAGGCTAAATCCACAGTATTGGTGGTGTAATTTTATTTAGAAATAATATTTCTGGTATAATTAAATTAAAATGATGCACTAAGATCAGCTGTAGTCTAAATATGGCTGGCGTACTACTAAGAAGAACCAGAGAGAAGAAAGAATGCCATGTAGACAAAGGCATACAGCAGAAAGACAGTCATGTGAACATAGAGGCAGAGATAAGAGACAGAGTCTGCAGTGCCACAAGTCAAAGAACACCTGGGGCTGAAAAAGCCATAAGAGGGAAGGATGAGTCCTTCCCTTCCAGAAAGAGCTTCACAGTGAGTCTGGCCCCACTAGCATCTTGATTGTGGTCTGCTGACCTCAGAACTGTGAGAAGAGATTTCTGTTGTTTATGCCACCTAGTTTATGTTACTTTGTTATGGCAGCTGTAGGAAAGAAATACAGGCCTTCGTTTAGTTATCCATGACACATTTACTACCATGTTCCAAGCACTATGTAGGCCTTGGGAAAATACCAAGATAAGAAGGTTCTTGTCTCACTTCACAGCTGACTTCAATTTTCTACAATAGATTAGGCTATTTCTAAGGACCCAAAGATGATTTCTCTACACTGTGATGTAGTAAGCCCTGTATTTTTTTATCTTATCTGCTCATGTGTAGGTGCTGTAAACACCAGCTTTCTCCTGGCATTTCTAAATGTTTCATTTATCCAGGAAAAGTCATTCACAGAGCTCCCCCTCCTGTGATCCCAACAGAAGGGGAAGGAAGAGATAACAGAAAGATTTTGGGAGAGCTTCCATTCTGTTTACTGCCTTTATTTTTTGTTGAGTTACTTTGTATTCCTAGAACCATCTCCCCTGCTTTAAAATGAGAATCTTTTGAAATACTTTATGAAACTCTGTTCAGAGACCACACTGTGGCACTGTTTCATTTTCACAATTTAATAAAATGAACAGTTCATTTTATGTCACAATATGAGGTTGTCACATCATAGTTTATTGTAAGGAGGATGTATATTTAAGACTCATTAAACGTCAGCCTCAGAGTCCAAGATGCAGCTCAGTGAAACAGCATTCGCCTAGCAAGCACAAAACTCTCCATAAAGGCAACCTCAGTAACAAAATTCAGACTTTCTGTGTTGACTCTTGCTGCCACCACCATGGTAAGCCCTTGGCAAATTGATGAAATAGGCTGTATTTGTCCACCCCATGTTCATGATTACAGACCTCATTTCATTTTTTTTGTTCTATTCTTTTTTTCTTTAAATTTTGTGAAGCTGAGGACTGAACCCTGACTTTGCACATGCTATGCAAGCTCTCTGCCACTAACTATACTCCCAACCTGATTCCCCAGTTTCTCTCATAATCTGCAATCCCTTCACTTCCCACTCCCAGTAAGATTCTTTCTACTTTAGGTCCTGTGGTGGTTTATTGGTTGTGTCAATTTGAGTAAGTAGCACGCAAATAAATTATCTCAACGGAGTTCTGGGTGTTGAAGATCCACCAAGGATGGGTGGTATAAAATTCACTTTTTATGTATTTAGTACAGGATCTACAGGGTCTCATTACATAGATCAGACTCATATTGATCCTCCTGTTTTCAGCCTCCAAAGCACTGGAATTATAAGCATGTGTTACCATGCCCAGTCTAAATCCATTTATTAGCAGAATGGTATAAAAAGGAACTGAAGAAGGAGGATTTTTTTCTGTCTTCTTTGGAGGTACTCCAGTGTTTGATTTCACCTTGTATGTTTTTCTCCTCTCTGCCAGTGCAGACACCTCAGTCTTTCATTTCAGATTCTTCATCCTAATGTTACCTACTAGCATGGGACACCACACTGAGCTCCAGGCCTTTGACTAGATTCATCAGATTCCCAGCACTCAGACAGACCATTTGCACTGTTCCACTGTGGGTAGCTATTGTAAACCAACCTTGTAAATTCTTATATATTTGCATCTCTTGTGTTAAATCCATTTTCTCTAGTATCTGACTGATACAAGTCCATATCACATTCTTTCTTTGGCTAGCTGTGGTAACTAAACTATATAATAAATATTGAACTAGCAGATTAGGGCATGGCAAAAACTGGCTTTGGAAGTAGGTGTGACCTCTTAGGTAGAATAGCTGGGACACATGCACAGAACAGTTCCCAAAGCCCTGCACATAGACTTCTTGCAGGAAGTTGAGCAGCTTTTCAAAAGGATAACCTACAGCTGACATCAACTGAGGCATAGAATCTCAGCACCACCTCTTAGGACCCAGATGCAGAAGTTCTGTGGGTTTCCTTGTGATTTCAATAATATGAAAGAAGAACAGCCATGAGGAGCAGGTGCTATGGTAATTTCTACAATAGCCCATGATGTATTTCCCAGATGCAGCATGTACTTTTATCTTTCTTCTCATCCTCTTTTTTTCACTTGGTCCAAGCTTGCTCTATAAAGCCAGTTTCTCAATCACTCCACTTTTACTTTCTTAAACAAACTTTGCCAGTGCTGTTTACTCAATTCATTCACTTCACTGTTCAAGATGAGATGAACCTGGAATTCAGCTCCAGAAAAGTGAACAACCTCAAACCCAGTAACATTTAGTTGGTGAGCCACTTTTCAGAAGCAAGCTACCCAGTAACAATACTACACAATAAAGTATCAGCTTGAAGTATGTCAGAATAGCAGCTTATTTTTAAAGGAAGATATCTTAGAGATCAAAATCAAAAGGAATATAGTTTAGATAATAGAATAATATGAGCCGGTTGAATCCTTTCATGTTCATTCATTCATTGTCTGATCGTATCACATACTTGCCTTCACACTGTACATTATATTCTTCACAATAACCTTATGAAGTTGATATTGACATTTTAATTTGAGGAAAAGAAAAGAGCTAAAGAGCTGAAATAGTCCAAGTACAGACAGTAGGAATGTGTCAAAATCATAACTAATTCTCCATGTTTTTTCTGATTCCCAGTTCTTCTATAGCACACTATCTCTTTCACTATTTTGTAGGTGGAAGGGTACATACTTTTTTCTATGGTACTAGAGATTGAATTTTAATTTTTATAATTTTTAATTTTTATACAGACACAGGATCTTGCTAAGTCATTAACTTGCCCCAACTAGGCTTTAACTTGTGATCCTCTTGCCTCAAACACCCAGAGTGCTGAGATTACAGTGCTCACAGGAGTATCTCCTGTGGTGAAAATTATTCCTTTAGTTTTAGGACATGAAGCATAAGTGAGTGGAGTAGCCCTCTCTTACCTCCAAGGATATATCTATTCCAGGACCTCTAATTGTTGCCTAAAACCACATGCAATTCCAAGCCTTATATAATCTATATATACAGACCTATAATAAAGTTTAATTTATAAATTAAACTTAAAATTTAAGTATAAATGAGGCAGAGTAAGAAAGTAACAATAACTACTAATAAAATAGAGCAATTATAATTGTATACTGTAATAAAATTGCCAGCATCACTACTTATGCACTTTGGGGCCTTTATTAAGTAGAATAGGGTTACTTGAATACAATCTCTTATATGATCACCAAGATGACCAGTAAGTTACTAGCAAAGAGATACATTGGCCAAAGGGGTAATTAATGTCTCAGGCAGAGCAGTGGGAGATTTTTTTCAAAAAAAGTATGATTTTTTTAAAAGATCATACTTCTCATACTGCACAATTTAAAACTTAAGAATTCTTTATTTGTGGAAAATTCAATTAACGTTTGTAGACATAAGTTAACTAGTGGTAACTGAAACCATGAGCAGGAAATTGCAGTTAGGGGTGACTACTATACAGCATGTCCAAACTCTCTGAGAACTTAAAATTTATTTGCATCAAATCAGAACATGTACTCAGTTCTGTAAGGCAACCCTGTATTGCAAGGCAATATCATAAGTTATTTTACCCAGGTCTGAGGAGCCTTGATTCAGACAGCCACTCAGAGCTGGGGAGGTAGTTGATGGTTAGAGTAAAAGTCTGAAAATCCTTTTCCTCCTATAAGTAATGTCCATTTCCCCAAGGGTAAGTAGTAGCCTTCCATAACCCAGAATATCCTGTTAACTTTCATTTCCCAGGAAGTCAGATGTGTTTCTATATTATTGTGTGTTATTTCTCTACTGAAACAGAAATTCTTACACTGTCACAGTTTACTGTCTCCAATGATGGGCAGTTTTCATGGGATGTTCATTGTGACTTTTACTCTGATCTTGGCATCCTCCGATGTTTCACATAAAAAAGATTCATTTCACATATTTTAGATCCTTTACCACTTTCATGCTTCCTTGCTCTGTACCTATCAAACCAATTTTCCAGAAAGTATTGATCAGAAGATATAAACGTTTTACTTGTCACTTTGAATGTGTTCCAATTGTTCATCCACCCATGCTATTTTCATACTTTAAAGTATGTACTAAGTGTGGTGTCTTAGTTATTTTCTAGTTGCTGAGACAATATGTCCAACAACCAAAGTTAAAGGAGGAAACGTTTACTTAGTTCTCAGTTTGTAAAGGTTTCAATCCATAATCTGCTGGCTCCAAAGGAGGGTAGCTTGGAAGAGGAGGGCAATTCACAGTAGGCAGAAGATAGTAAAAGGAAGAAGGGACATTAACAATATCTTTCTTCCCCTTTCATATTGTATCTAGACTGCTGGGATTTGTGCAGTGTCAAAACCATCAGCAAACTAATGTAGTAATCACACATCCTTAGTTCCCACATCACATACTCTAGATTCACCAGCCTCTGAAAAAGCCCATAGAAGACTTACAAGGCATTGAGGAGACATCTAGACCCAAAAAAAAAAAAACATGTTGATATTGTTGATGAAAAAAAGACATGAATCCTTTCCCTCAAGGAACTCATTGTCTAGTGAGAGACACTGACAGACCATTATGATATAGTATAATGCAATTAGCTTTATATTCAAAGTAGGACCAGAGTGTTTTGTGATCATGGAGAACTTCTAATCCACACTAAGATAGTTGAAAAAAGGTTTCTTAAGGAGGTGATGCCTAAAGCTTTCTTGAATAACAAGTAACAAAGAAGAAGAACTAAGGGGAGAGAAGGAGAGAGATGGAGAGAGGTGCAAAGCACTGGGGCATGGACAGTAATATAATACAAGGCATGAATTGAGAAGGGTGAGATATGCTAGAAGGTTCATGAGTGAAAATGTGTTACGAATTCATTTTGAAAGATATATGGACCACTACTAAAGATTTGTAAATAAAGCGGTAATTTTGGAGCTCAGAAAAAGGCAATCCTAAAGTATAGCACTTTGGTTCACTAAATACTTTTAATTAAAGGAGACTGAAGGGGCTTCAGAAGACAAATCATTCCCTCTGACCTCTTCCTTCCTTCATGTCTCCCTCCCTCCTCTCTCCCTGAAAGTGAGTCATAGAAACCAGAATTCTTCTTCCTCAACATGGGTTCTAGTTTAGAATCTAGCTCTCTCAAAGCCAGATATGACACCTAGAATGCTTACTCTCTCTGCTCTCCCTTCTTCTTCGAGGACTCTTAATCCAAAGAGGTCCTGCCCCATCTCAAGAGGAAGGACTATTACAACAGAGAGACCAAGAAAAATCTGAATACACAGGATTTGTGGAGTTTCCCCCTGTGTCTATTGCTATGTGATACCTCCCTTTTGTCCAATTATGTATGCACAGAATTGTCCATACTTCATGAAAAGTTGGCATAAACAATTTTAGCTGTTTGGGGGATTAATTTCTGAGTGCTCCCAAAACAATACATTTCTCTCATTAACCTATCTTTTTACAGTAGATATGCTGCCTTCATGTCTCCTTCTTGGAGGGAGTTGTAGAATAAGCTGTAGTGCTTATTCGAAGGGAAGAAAAGGAAGCATATCTCCCCACCCCTAAAGCAGCAAGATCAAGTTCGTGCTTTAACAAAATGTTTCTTTCAGTGCTTCGATATGATGAGAAAAAGACACAGAGCCAAGAAAAATAAAAGAAAGGAGGGCCTAAAAGTAAGACGGTGACGGTTGAAATAAAAGAGTAATTTGAGATAATTCAATCATAGTTTGGTAGATGGTGAGGGAGGGGAAACCATTTTGTAAATCTCCCATAATTCTGACTTGGGTAACTAGGTAGATGGTGGTGTCATTCATGAAAATGGGGAATGGAGGTGGAGGCAGATGAGAGTAAGAAGTACACATAAAAGCAGCTGATAGGTTGAGTTTTATTCATTCAAAAGTTCCAGTAATGGGTTCCAGCAGTTGGTTTGATACATGGAACTTAGAAGAGATCTGGCAGATGGTATTGATTTTGGAATTATCAGTCACTATGTTATATTGTCATTCTTTCAAACAGACAAAATAAAAGTCTTTGGCTTCTGACTTCTCAAGAACAGCTGGAAGAGGCAATTTTAAGGAAATTACCTTGCAGTTATCTGTGGAATTCTTATAGAATTGGCCACTAGCTCAACATATCCTTCAAGCCCAGTGGAGCTACTCTTAACTCAACATAGGTATGCAGATTAGGTTGCAAGCTGTGATATATACACCAAAGAAGGTATTCTTCAGGCAGGTGGTAAAAGATCCAAAAAAAAAAGTCAAATTTGGTATTTGTCAGTCTTGTTCCAAAACTAAATCGCATGTGTGCACGAAGAAGACTTGGATGGTCACCAAAACTTCCAAAAGAACAAAGTTTAGTCCCATCTTCCATAGTTAAACTTGATTTTTCCACATTTTTACAAACTGTCTGCACTAATCAGGCCAGTCTAAACACATGTGTTACAAAAAAATGAACCTTTTAAAGATTATAAACCTTTGCTAATGTTATTATTTGTTAGAACAGAAAGATGTGCTACCCTTCTTCATTTATAAGCATCTCTGCAGATCCTCTGGTAACATGACAGACTAATGAGAGAAAGTAATAACACATGTATTGAATAGAAATTTTCTATGGCATGGGAGACTTCAGAAATGAAGTTCCAAATCCTAAGTAAAACTGTGTTTTTGCCTAGTTTCCAGGAAGAATGGATAACCATGTACACATGTAATGATCAAATACAAAACATCAATGTAATGATCAAAATGAACTACTAAGACGCTTGTAGATTTAATAACAAAATTCAGCAGATTAGCAGAATACAAAGTCAACATTCAAAACTCAATAGCATTTCTATACACAAAGAAAGAATGCACTAAAAGACAAATTATCAAGACCATGCTTTTCACAATAACATAAAAAGGAAATACTTAGGAATGAATCTCACAAAGGAAGTAAAAGATTTATACAGTGAAAATTATAGTACTCTGAAAAAACAGGTAGAATAAGATTTCAGAAAATGGAATGATATTCCTTACTCCTGGATAAAAAGAACCAACATTATGAAGATGTGCATACTCCCAAATTTGTTATACAGATTCAATGCAATACCAATTAAAATGCCATTAGTATACCTCACAGATTTATAAAATATATTCCTAAACTTCATCTGGAACCAGAAGAGACCTAGAATAGCAAAAGTAATCCTGGGGAACAAAGGGAAGTCAGGAGGCATCACAATCACTGACTTGAAATTATACTATGAAGCGACTGTGATAAAATCAGCATGGCACTGGCAAAAAAACAGATCAGAGAATCAATGAAACTGATTAGAAGATATAGACACAACTACAAGCTTACGCAGGCACTTTATCTTTCATGAAGGGGCCAAACATGTTCACTGGAAGATAGCCTCTTTAGTAAATGGTTCTGGAAATACTGGCTTTCACATGTCAAAGGCCTAAAATGAACCCATCCCTATCACCATGCACAAAACTACAGTCAAAATGGATCAAAGATTTAAATATTAAAACCGAAACACTAAATCTTGTGGAAGAGAAAGTAAGTAGAAACATTAAGGACATGGGCGTAAGTAAAAAGTTCATGAACAAAAATCAAACTGCATGGGTAATATACTTCAAAGAATCAACAATTGGGATCATAGAAATTTTTTTTTCAAAGTTTTATTGATAAACAGATAGCAATGAGACAGTTTCAAATCAAATCGGAAGTACAGTTCCAACAAATAATACACTGCATATATTCTTCTTAATGGTTAATTGCTGTACAAGATGCAGACTTGAGATCCTATTTACAAACACTATTAGAACAAATCATTCTATTCATTAAGAGAATGCAACTATA
>NW_004524693.1:5086487-5087579 GCF_000260255.1 Octodon degus
AAGAAGGCAAAAAGATATACATAGGTATGTATGCACAATAGTTTGGATAATTGTATTCTCAATTTCTGCTAGTCTTTTCAAAGGAGCAATTAATGATTTAAAAATTTTCTTCATTCGTTTTACTCTTTCTTTTAATTAATTTTTTATTAATTTAATTGAAAAACAAATAGTGAGACGGTTTCAAAACAGGTTAGTAGGAAAGTTTCAATAATTAATACATTGCATAGTTATCTTCATAGTAGTTATTCATAGTACAAGATGCAGACATGAGATCCTCTCAGAACACTTTTAGTACAAATCTTTCTTCTCACTGAATTAAGTGAAAAGCTGTATATCTACTCTATTTTTAATACACAGATATAAAATGATCCTTCATTTATATGCCCCTTTATTGTTTAGTTTTGTCAGAGATGGGTATTCCGTTGTCATTTAAATATTGTAGGTGTGTGAATTCAGCAAAAATAATCTAATAGAGTCCAGTAGTCCATAATAATTTACTGACTTTCCTTCCTCTTTTGAATTTCTTATAACTTATTTGTTACTGTTTTTTTTTCTTTAAATGTATCTCTCACATTTATGTCTGGTAATCTGAATACCTATTTAGAAGATAGCATCATGTAATCCCACAATGTTTATTGAATTCCTTTTTTTCCATAATTTTATTGAGAAACAAATAACAATGAGAGAGTTTCAAATCCAATTATCAGGAGAGTTTCAATAATTAATACATTGCAAATTGTTGTCTTAATGATTATTCATTGTACAAGTTGAAGACATAATATCCTATTTACAAACACTATTAGAACACATTTTTATATTCATTGAATCAGTAGAATGTAGCTGTATATCTATCCTAACTATTTTGAATATACAGATACAAAAGATCATTCATTTGTATCCCATTTTCTTTAGTTTTTATTTTAATTTTTTAATAGACTGCAAATTGAAAATATATTATTTACAAACAAAAATGAATATAACAATAAAAATTGTCCAAAATAAAAATGAATGAAGAATTTACAGATCAATCATAACAGTTCACTGTCAAAACCAAGAAACGTATATTTATATAATTAGAATTATCAAAGTAGA
>NW_004524693.1:5092020-5113765 GCF_000260255.1 Octodon degus
ACCACTGTCTTTTGACCTTTGGTGTAGAGCTTAGATAGAGTTATTAGCTTAGCACCAGGTCCGGGTTTACAAAGTTCACATTCCTCCAAGTATGTGTTGCTTGGATCTGGTGGCTGTGCTCCACTTCTTTCTGCTGCAACTGTTAGATTTGAATCCTTTGTGTCACTCTGGCAAGATGTTCTGTTCCTGAATCAGCTGGGTGAGTCTTGTCTATATCCTCTTTGCAGGGAGTTCTGCTGAAGGGTTCCATGTTGGGCCTACACCTTCATGCTTCGGGCCTGTGCTCTGTGTCTATTCAGGATCATGCGGCCCTGGGCAGTCTCATTCACTCACACAGTCTGCGCTCTGGGTCTATTTAGGATCCTGTGGCCCTGGGTCATCTCCTTCTTGTTTAGTTTTGTCATTTAAATATTATAGGTACATGAATTCAACAAAATATTCCAATATAGTCCAGTAGTCCATAATAGTAGTGAGTTTTTCATAAAACTGGCAATGTTGGAAGTTACTGACTTGCGCCTTTTACAGCTCAGCATATTAATATGTCTTTACTTTTTATACCTCATTTTTATACTTTTCTGCTGGATGGTTAAGACCAAGATAAAGCAAGAACTATATAACAAGAAATGTAGCTTTTATATCTGATAAGATCAGTCAAATCTCCTCCAGACTTATCCTGAAACCCTGTAGGGCAGTTTGTAGATGCTTTGTCAACCATGTGGATGAGTCATGACTCTTGCTTGACCAATTTGCTCTCTGGGAAAGCCTGAGAGAATGTTTTCTCTCCATGGGACTCTTCTTAGGCACACTTTACAACATTGATCACTTTCCTTTGTGGTCCCATAATCTCCTTGATCAGAAAATTTGGGACACAACTGAGTTACATGATGTTGTAGTACAGGTTCTCCTATGTTCTGAGTCTTCACTGACCTTGAAAGGCTAGGGCCAAAATGTTGGCTGTCCTTGCAGCACTACTTTCTTTGGTGAAATCTAGTATCACTTATACTGCTGTTTTTTGTTTCCTGTCTCACTATTTTGTATTCTTTGAAAATTAAAATTAAGTCCGGGGAAGATAGCTCAGTAGAATAAGTGCCTGACTAGCAAGCACAAGATCCTGAGTTCAATCCCTGGTACCGCAAAAAATAAAATGATCCAAATGAAACCATTCAGTATTAAAGACTGAGGTCAAAACTCGGCAAGGCTTGTATGTTGAGGTCCTTCTTGGCCCCTATGTATAATATTCCTTCCCCCTGATGGGGCAGACCTCTTTGGAATGAGAGATTTCTAAGAAGTAGAGGAGAGATTGTGACCATTCTAGGTGTTATGTCTGCTTTTAGTGGAGAGGGTTTTCTATGGCCCACCTTTGGGAACAGAAATTCTAGTTTCTATGTCTCACTTCTGGGAGAGAAAGAAGTAGGGAAAGCAGCAGTGCAGAAGAAAATTAGAGACTTGGTTCCTGAGGCTACTTGTGAGGCTTTCTAGCCTCTTTCACTTTAAAGTACTTATCACACCAAAGCTCCATAATTTAGAGGATCACTTTGTGAACCTCAACATATTCCATGAGCTTGGAATGCCTTTCTTTAACCATTCTTCCTACAATCACTCAAAGAATCTTCACTGAACATCTGTGTATCTTGCTTGTTTATCAAAGTTCATATAGACATCTTCTTTCTACATGATTGCAGTGACAAAATACTTAGAATAAAATGTCAATTTGAAAAATATCTTTGTGCTATGGGAGGCTCAAGAGAAACTATATTGAACTGGTGCTCTTTACTCACATGAATTATATCACAGAACTCCATCTATAGTTCTCTAAGCACTTTGTCTCTCCAACTACACTGGAGCCTGGTTCTGAGTTTAGACTTCATGGCACCAATCTCATGCAAGGTATCTAACAGTCCGTCAGTAAGTATTTGTGTTTGGACTAAGGGATAATGTCTTTTGTTTGAGTTCTGAAACATTCTTTAGGTGTGGCTCACCCTCAGTAACTACGAAGTTAGTACACAAGGAAAACCAATGAGAGTAAGATTAAATTTGGCAGAAAATACATTTCAACAGAGATTAGTCCTTCTGCTGAGTAAGCCGAGCCATAGTAAACTGATCCTGCTTTTTTCCAAAGAGCTATGGAAATAAATCACCTTGTGGAAGAAGCAGAGTTAGTTTCCACTTGCTGGGGGATTTTAAGTGTCTCCATGGTTTAGCTGTCCACAATAATCTCCCCATATTTAACATCTGCTCTGTCTTCAAATTACTCTAAGCATTTTTCTGAGACTCTGTGAAAGTAAGCAAGAAGCTCTCACTTTCTGAAGTGTCCACCAAAGCCTAAGGGATATTAATTAGAACTGGAGGGGAGGGAGTAGGGAACTGGTCTTAAGGAAGGAAGTTCATTTATTCCCTGGGAAAGAAATGAAATACGAGTTCAGGAGGTAAAACAAACTTTCAAAACTCTTCATGGCTAGACTACAAATTGAGTGTAAGGAGCAGATGAGATAGTACATTGGGGCAATAAATAAGTTAACGATTTCCTATAACCTCAGATTTTGATCATAGGGTCCAAAGTTCTTCAAAAAAATTTGTTCGATATAAAGAAAATCTATAGCAGTTACCAAACTTTCTCTGTAAATGGCCAGATAATAAGCATTTCAGGCTTCATGAGCTACAGTTCTATAGTACCTGTGATACATTTTTTAATTTCCAATAACCCTTTACAATATAAAATAGATAAATAAATCTTAATTGGAGTTGCACAAAACTCAACCACTGGTAGACCACTGTTTGCTCACTCTTGCTCAGGAGATGGTGATTGTGTAAATTTCAATTTAAAGAACATTTATTGAGCATTTACTTTGGTCAAATGGGCTGCAAAACTAGCAGTGGAAGTCTAAGATAAAATTTTATTTAAAAAATATTCAGAATGTCCCGGCCATCTTGTGGGAAGAGCTGAAGCAGGCGCTCCTGGTTCGGCCCAACCCGCTTGGTGGAGGAACGCACAGTCCAGCCACCATCATTCTTGGGTACCTACAGGAAGGTTTCAGCTGCGTGGTCACCAACCGATTCGACCAGTATTTGATGACGAATCGGACCCTTTCGAGGTGCTGAAGGCAGGGGAGAACAAGAAAAAAGAAGCCGGCGGGAGGTGGCGCTGGGGCCCCAGGGCCAAGAGCGGGCTCAGGTCTTGGCTCACCAAATCCAGCGCGGCGGGCAAGCAGCTGCGCAAGAAGCCCAGAAGGACAGGAGAATCTCTGCCGCCCCACGTCAGCGTAGCGGCAAAAAAGAGGAGGCGCTGCCACCCACGGCGCTGAAGAAAGAAGGAATAAGTCTTGTTGGAAGAAAAGCTGATAGACAATTTAAGGGGGAAGGAAAAATAATCCATAGGAGACCAGAACGGCAACCACCTCGTGAAAGATTTGAAAAACCACCTGAAGAAAAGGGTGAAGGAGGAGAATTTTCAGTTGATCGACCCAGTATTGACTGGCTTATTTGAGAAGGTGGTGGCTTCGGTAGAGGGCGAGGTGGCTCTGGCCAAGGCATGAGCAGAGGAGGTGGGTTTGATGCTCCTGGCAAGCGTGAATTTAATAGGCATAGTGGAAGCGATAGATCTTTTTTCATATTACAGTGGCCTGAAGCACGAGGACAAACAAGGACAAACGAGAAGGTAGCGGATCTCATAACTGGGGAACTGTCAAAGATGAATTAACTGACTGGGATCAATCAACTGTGACTGAGGAAACACCAGAAGGTGAAAAGTTCCCTGTAGCAGACACTGAAAATAAAAGAGAATGAAGTTGAGGAGGTTAAGAAACAGGATCCAAAAGAGATGACTCTGGATGAGTGGAAGGCGATCCAAAATAAAGACTGGGCGAAAGTAGAATTTAATATCCAGAAACCAAATGAAAGCGCTGATGGACAGTGGAAGAACGGATTCGTTCTTCATAAATCAAAGAGTGAAGAGGCTCAAGCTGAAGACTACGTGATGGACCATCACTTCCGGAAGCCAGCAAATGATAACATGTCTCCCTGAAGATCAACTTTGGAGACCTTGCCCCCCCCCGGGGGGGACGGGGTGGCAGGGGAGGGCGAGGTGGACGTGGGCGCGAGGGGCGTCCGAACAGCGGCAACAGAACTGACAAGTTGAGTGCTTCTGCCCAGGATGTCAATGACTCGGAGACCTTCCCAGCCCTGGCGTAACTGGATGCCCACAGATGCCTGGTTCTTCCTCGGACCCTCTTGTTCAAAGCTTTGTGCATGCTTAAGGATCCCAAACAACTAAAAGGGTGGGGGTAAGACTGTCATCCATACCATTCACACCTGAAGACTGAATTTTATCTGTTTTGAAAATAAATTTTTCCCGCTACACAGACGTTAACAAATATAGTAATCAGTTTTGTATTTAGAAATGTATTGCTGAGTGGGGGAGATGACTCAGTGGAATAAGCGCTTCCCTGGCAAGCACAAGGGCCTGAGTTCAATCCCTGGTTCCACTAAAAAAAATGTATTGGTAGCAGGAATGTTTTCATAATTTTCAGAGATTGTGCATTCTTCATGAATACTTTTGTATTGCTGCTTGCATATATGCATTTCCAAACTTGAAATATAGGTGTCAACAGTGTGTACCAGTTTAAAAGCTTTCACTTCACTTGTGTTTTTTAATTAAGGATTTAGGTATTCCCCCAGTTACAAATGGTAAATATTGGACATTCTATTGGTTTTAAAACCTGCTTTGCATTTTTCACTCATGGTGAAATGGGACATGTAAACTTTGATTTGTCAGATTTTATGCTGTGTGGAATACTAACTACTTTATGTATTTTAACTTAGTTTTAGTACTTTCATTTTTGGGGAAAAATATTTTTTCACTTCTCATGATACCTGTTCTATATGCTAAATCTTTATATACAGAAATATCAGTACTTGAACAACAACAAAAAAATTGTGAATGCAGAAAAGACTAGACCTGACACTAACTCATCAGGATTCCTAGACTCCAAAGACGCAACTTCCCACAGCAAGAAGACCTAGCTAAAAAGGAAGCAGCTTTGAGTAACTCTAAAGAGTTTGTACAAAAGCTACTCAAAGTGGAGGGAAAAGATGAGTGTGATTTGAGCACAACACTGTGCACCTGGCCAACTTAAAGCTGGAGAAATCCCCCAGGAGCTTAAAGACTGGATCAAAACTCAGGTTGGAAGCTGAGGTCAAGAGGAGGCAAACAGTAATGGTGGGGTTTGTTTATTTGTTTGTTTTTAATACCACAAGGCAGGAAAGTCCTAAGGTTTGTAATTAGCAACCAGCTGAGACTTCACTTTGGGAATAAGTGAAATCTCTGCAAAATGTAACTTACATGCCTGGCACCCATCTTAAAATATCTCATAGGGTAAACTTTGATGGTTATAAAGAAATTATCTCTGGAAAAGTGAAGTCCGGCGGGCCCTGAGAGTTCTGGGGCCAAGGACAAAGAGGTTGGAAATGCTTGCTTTTCTCTTCCCTCGCAAAACCATTTTTACTAAACAGGACAAAACAGGCTTGAAGACAGAAGCTGCACAGTATCTAAACAGCTTCTGATAATAAGCTTTTGAGAAGCCAGGGTAGTGGCCCCCTCCCGACCAGCAGCACCAGATGTTGCCTGAAAAGACCTGAGGGCAACAAGTCTTAAACTAAGATCAACTTGTCAAGATAAGAAGAACAATGCTTACCCCACCCAGCAATGGCCCAGGGCAAAAGGATTTAAAAGTGAGCTAATGCTTAGTGCCTAATTGGGAGGGAAGGGAATGTTAGACACTAACCACAGGTGTTCTGAAAATTGCTGTATATTTCACCTTTCTAGTTGTTTTCATAACTACTGTTTGTTTGATGTGAAGCTCACAACAAGGCAGGGTAGTACAAATGCATAACTGATTATTCTCGATTTTCACAAAGAAACTAAAGCTCAAATGGGTTAAGCTCCTTGGCCATCTTTGCAGAGCCTTAAAGTAGCAGTACCAAAGTGAAATTTCTGTTTCTTTTAAGTTTTGTTTTTAATTGACCCATAATAACTGTACATATTTATGGAAGAGTATAATGTTTCCATACATTATGTATTGTAATATTTAAATCAGGGTATTTGGTATATTTATTACCTCATACATTTCTCCTCTCCTTTTCGTAAGAACATTCAGAATCTTCTCTTTTGAAATACCTAACACAGTACTGAATATTGTCAACCTGCTATGTAAGAGAACACCAGAATTTATTGTGCCTATCTAATTATAATTTTGTAGCATTGAACAACCTCTCTCTAGAGGATAAATTCAATATCAGGGTGAGAAATGACTGGCAAGGAAGAGAGATAACTTTAGGAAGCTGGGTAGGGGTGGGGATGCAAATGGGACAAAAGAGATGTTTGAATCAAGAAAACCTTAAGGTTTTCAGAGAATCATGAGTCGAAAAGACTTTTAAGTTAAAAAGTGTTGAATCCAAAGTCTCTGCTCCAAGGAAGCAGAGAATTGAATTTACAAAATTATTGAGGATACTCTCGGAAAGACACTAAAATGGAATTGCGATGGCTTAAGGGTTTCTCATCCAAGGCAGGGGAATATTCCAGATCAGTGACTTTGCCAGCTGTTAGACATAGAGAAAATTTTGATTTTGAATTTCAATGAGAAGTAGAATAGGGCATCCAAGAGACTTAAAAGTAGCTCACAAAGGCCTGTGTTGTCATAAAATACATGTTCTCTTCACCAACAAACCTCTATGAGGAGCTTACTATATGTGACACATAGGATATAGCATTTGTAGGGGTTACACTATCAAATCAAACTCTGTTCATGACCTTGGGGGAAGAAGCTACTGTCTGGTTGGCAATACAAAGAATAAATTGGTACAAAACAATTTGATAAGTAATTGGTTAGAAATAGGAAGTAGAACAAGAACTGAAGTCTAGTGAAAGAGAAAGAGCTAGTGAGACCATGGGCAGCACACTCACAGAATATTATGTCTCTAAACACCCTGACCTAAAGCCTGCCCCCCCCCCACCCCCGTGGGAGGCAGGAAGCCTTAATTGAAATGTTTGAAATGTGATAGTACATGAAACATGACACTTGGAGAAATTAACCACATAAAATGGAAAACCAAAGCCGTGATTCTGTTGTTGTGGAATAAGATAAAAATTTCATTTTATGAAAACCAAACTAGAGCTGGTCTGGTGGCACATGCCTATAGTCCCAGCACTCTGGGAGACCAAGGCAGAAGAATTGTAACATCTTTTCTCAAAATAAGAAGACTGGGGATATAGCTCAGTGCTGAAGATCTAGGTTCAATCCTCAGATTCCCCCATACGGAAAACAAAACAAACCCCCCCCCCCAAAAAAAAACCCTGTAAAGCCTTTTCCTCCCCTTCTGTCACACTGTGCTTCTTGAGAAGGCACTATAGTACTGGAAGAATTGGACATGGAGGTTTTTTTGAAAATATTTGGTTGGTTAATATCACCTAAGTAACAGCATGACAAGAAGGATTGTAGGGAAATGTCATGATTCTATACTCATGCTTTTTTTTGACATAGTGTCTCAGTAAGTCACTTAGGCTGGCCTCAAACTCATAATCTTCCTGCCTCAGCCTCCTGAGTGCTAGGACTCCAGTCATGTAGTAAAATGCCCTGGCCTCACATTTAGGCTCTTTGGTCTTCTGAGGATAATGAAGGAGGAGGAAAATTAATCAAATAAAGTTTAAACCAACTGCTCAGAGCTACCTTGGGCTAAAATCTACCATAGAAGGAACTGCTACTGTAGAAAAAACAAATGCTTGCACCACCTGCTACTGCTTACATTGAAGTATCTCAAGTATTTGTTCAGTTGCCTTGTTTGATTTTGGTCTTTTTTGATATTATTGTATTTTTTTGGTTGAATTCTTTTTTAGGGGAGGTTTATTTTTTGTTTTTGGTGCCGAGGACCTAACCCAGGGCTTACAGCTTGCTAGGCAAGTATTCTACCACTGAGCCAAATCCCCAGCCCCTCAAGTATTTGCTTAAATAATGAATTGTCCCTTGAGAAAAAATACCTGTCTCGACCTCATTTTAACAAAGTGATCATTGCTCTAGTAAAATATACTCCTATTCCTACTCCTACTACTGTTATTACAGCTACTATTATCACTAATAGCAACTATTTGTGGAACTATTAACAGGAAATTATAGTACTATAAGAGCAACATCAAGAATCTTCACATATTCTTAAATATCTACCTATCAAAGTAGAAATTCCATGTGTGCCAATACTTTGTCTGTTCTGTTCACCAATACATCCCAACAATATAATTTGTTTAAACAGTGTTTAAAGACTACACATGGTTCAACCAATAGGTTAACAAATTGAAACTTGAGAGGTTAGGTAATTTTCCAAAGCCACAGGACCAGTGACATGTGGGGATTTTAATCCAGGTCTATTTGATTCAAAAGCTTTTTTTTTTCTTCCACTATACTAGGCTGCCTCTTGTAAAATCTATTCCTGGTTTGTAGTTCTGATGGAGGTACTGAAAGCGATGGCATGCCATCCAGAACCCTCTTGCCATCAAAAGCATGGAGCATCCAGTAACAATCTAACGTATTTCTTAGCACACACACTATACTGTCTTTCCCATTTGCTCCGTACCAAATAAACGTTCTATCTTCTGCTTAAATAGCTAACACTCACATTTTCTAATTATACCTCAGAATTCCCCATTATACACCAAGATCAAAGAAGAGGTGAATGAAACTTCTGACTTGTTTCCCACTCCAGCATTCAGAAAATTTGTCAGTATTCTGACAACTATCTTCAGTCAACAATTTCATGGAACTCCAATGATTATCTAGCTCAATGACTACCTAGTAATGCATGAATAACTACTAACTCAGACCAGTCCTTCACATCCTTAAAGGTGCACACAAAGCTATAGGGATAAGAATCAAGCTTCTTCCTGGAACATAATACTCTGAATAAGGCTCTAAGTTAGGGGAAAAGCATGGAATCCAGAGTTAGAGACCTGTGTGTCCCAGCCTTACATTACAGAATAGATGTACTATTGTCCCAGGATCTCCTGTACCACCTCCTAGGAGTCCATCTTTCTCTTTATATACTGCCAAAACATGAAGAATCTTGAGAGGACGTTCCACACTTGTAACTGAGATCTCTGTAGCTGGCCCAGCACCACTCCAAATTCTTTAGACAAATCAGGAAGCTAGGAATGCATAGCTAACATTTGTTTAAGATTGTCAACACTTGAATAATTGCAACCCCAGAATTCTAGAAGGCTGAGGCAGGAGGATCACAAGCTGGAGCCCAGCTTAGACTTCTTAGTGATTTAGTGTTGTAGTCATGGTTCAAAAGGGGAAAGATTTAAAACAGGACACAAAATTGATAGGATTATTTTATAACATTTAGCCAAAAAAAACAAATGCAAAACAGTGGAGGAGCTCTGTCCACATGCTACAAATCCAAAGAATCCAAGTAAAGGCCTAGATCCCAAGGCAATGTCCTCCATGAGTCCAGATAAAGGCCTAGAGCCCATGGCAATGTCTTCCACGTATCCAGCTGGAGGCCTGGAGCCCATGACAATGTCTCATGCAAATCTGTATCAAGGATCTGCACTGGGATGGCCCGAAGGTCAATGGTGAGAGCTAGAAAGTCTGCACCAGCAGAATGAAGAATCTGTGCCAGCAAGCTGAGTGATCTGTACTGGAGTCGGGAAGTGATACTTAAAATAAGAATGAGCGGGTCCCCAAAGAAAACTGTAGCCATCCTCAGCAAAAGTGGGGACCTGAGCTCCTCTGAGGATGAAAATGTCTGAATTCCTATTGGGAAAGCCAGAGTAGCAAGCTTCTCCAGGAGAAAAAACAGTACACCATCTTACCCTCCAGTTCTCCTTTCATACTGTTGGCAACAATCCTCAGGTGAGCCTTCCCCACCCAGCACCATGCTGATTCAGTTCAGCTGAGTGTTATAAGTTAACCATTAGTTAATCCACCACACTTAGCAGGACCCTGTGTGAAAATGAAAAATAAAAACACACAAAAAAAATGATTTAGGGACCTAACTCAGTGTGAAGGCTCTGGGTTCAGTGCTCTACACTGGGAAAACAAGAATGTTCAATACCTTTATCAAGACCATTTATTACTTTAGATCAGAAACTGTGTGGTAGAAAAAGTTAACTCTAGCTATCCTGCTGTACAAAATTCAAAATAATACTACCACCTAATATTTTCATATGGTTGTCATTCTTTTCTTTATCAGCCCCCTTAGAGATTCATGCTGCTATTATCCTTATGTTCCAAATGAGGAAATTGAGACTCAACATTTGCCTAAAGTTGGGCCAGGGAGATTCCTCAGTAGTCTAAGCACCTGCCTAGCAAGCCCAAGAACTAGGGTTTGATCCTCGGTACCACATGCCTTGCTGGCCCCGTGCCAAGCCAGCCACAGAAACTGGGTGTGGTAGCACATGCCTGTAATTCTAGCTCTCGGGTGGCTGAGAATGGAGGATCACTATGAATCTAAGCTGTGTAGCAAGACCCTGCACCAAATAAATACATTTTTAAAAGACCAAAAACATTTGCCTCAAGTCATATAAATAGAGTAACAGAACAACACTAGGGAGTTAGGTACATTAGGAGTTGAGGCCTGTAGGCTTAACACTACACTATCTTGCAGATCACGGTCAGCAGAGAAAAGTGACCAGGAGGTCCTGATGATAGGGTCTTACATGATTTTAATTCCTGTAAGGCACTAAGCAAACCCATCATCCTAACTTCTGAAATACTTTAAGATGATTAAATGAAGTGGCACAAAGAAATAAACTCCTTTAACATGCTAGGCATTATGATAGGACCTCTAACTGTTATTTCACTTTATCTTCACAACAACCCTTGATGGTGCAGACATTCTCCCCATTTGCCAGATGAGGGAACTGTTGTCTGGCTGGTTAAGTAATTGATTTCTTTGTTAAATTATGGAGCCTTGAGTGGAATCCAGGCTTGAGTGACTCTGAAAGTCTACATCCTGATGGTTTACTGTCTCACCCTTCCCAGATTAGGTATTTTCACCTTAACAAAGATCTTTCATGTGCAAATTTCACAGAGCAGTGGTAGAGGTAAAAAAAAATGGCTAATTGGGGCCTGCAAGGTGGGCCTGCCTTAAATCACACTGGAATGGCATTGACCTGCCTTCTCCCTGCAGTTCCTAAAATAAGGCAGTGAGCCAGGGAAGATAAATCTCTACTCCAGTCACAGCCTTCTTCTCCTCCAACTGGGATAACAACTCTCAGACACTCTGGCAACTACAGAAACAAAGAGAGCACCGAATCAATCACAAGTTTATTTGCAAAGAGTAATGTCAGAGCATGAACTTCCTTTAAATCCTGCTAACTCTGTACATTTAATGTGCTTAATGGCTCAGAAATTTGATTTTTTTTGTGACTTGCTTTCATAAATTTGTTCTTTGTCATTGACTAAAGTATATTCGCCCTCTCAGCATTTCAAAGTACAGACTTCAATATGTGTACCTCAGCCTCCTTACCTCCCTCTTGGTCCCACTAACCTGGGATTTAGCAAACAAACCCTAAGAAGTATGACCAGTCTGGGCTTTTCCAGAAACTCAAGCTGCTGAAGGAGATATGGTATTTAGTTAAGCTGAACTGAAGCTCTGCATAAATCATAAAGAGGCAAATCCAGGTTATTCAAATAGGACCCTAGGAGGTGCTTGGGGAATAGACTTGCAGGCAGCTTTATCTTCCTACAGAAGATTTAATTCCAAAAGGCTGGGGGCCACAAGAACCCCACAAGAAACTTGGCTCTCAAAAGCTGGAGTAGGTCTTGGCCTTGGAGCAGTTGTAGTGCTGTTTCCTGAATTCCCACATTGCTGTTTTCCACACATGGATCAGGCTTCAAACTTCCTGTGTCTGGGCTGTGTGTGTGTGTGTGTGTGTGTGTGTGTGTGTGTGTGTAGGGGGAGCTATATGCTTGGAAAAAGTGGGAGGGGTAGGAGGGGTATCCAAAGGAAGAGCACTTAACTCAATGCTTATATTGCATTCAGGTCCTTTTGTTCCTTTCCTGGTCAGATAAAGCTGTTCTTTTCTGGTCAGCTGGCTTATGTATGTATGTGCAGAGCTAGTGTCCCTAAGAATACATAAAAGGCTGACTCTAGGAAGTGTCCTGGCAAAGGTAGTTTTTCAGTGTTTGATATATCTGCAGGACATTTTGCGGGGTATGTATAGAGACACAAACTCTTAGGATTAATTTTCCCTACCATATGTGCTTGCCTCTACTTTTGTTTCTAAATGCATTTAGTTGCTCACCAGGCAATTAGAGGAAGATGTGCTCATTTCACACTCCCAGTTGACTTGGTGGGTGGGGAAGAATGTCATTGAATGTGGAATATTATGGTTTTATGGGCTTTCCTTCACGAAATATCTAACCAGGGACTGAGGCATAGACAGAAAACCACATTCTCCTTCCTAATTCTCCTGAATGTTGGGCAAATAATTTGAACACAAAGGAAAAGTTATTGCTAAGGTGGTAGCTGTCAAAATCAGAAACTAGATTTCACATTGAATTCATTTGACTCTGGATTCTTTTGAAAAAATTGTAAGCTGTGGCTACCTGGGACTGCATTGCTTTGTGGTGGGGTCTTGGGCCCTATCTTCTATTTCTTTTTCTTTTTTTTCTGTCTTCTGTTTCTTGCCAGCTCCTATCACTGGTATTGACTTTAAGGACCATCACTGATGTCTATTTTTAAACTTCATCATCCCAAACAGAAACTGTCCCTATTAAACACTATCTTCCCATTACCGTTCTCTCAGCCCCGATCACTACTACCATACTTTCTGTCTTTCAGTTTGCCTATTTTAGGACCTCATGTAAATGGAATCATACCTTTGTCCTTTTGTATCTGGTTTATTTCATTTTATATATTTCCATGATAGCCTCTCTGCCCCCTCTACCACACCTGTATAAGGGATTGATTCTAGGGAGTCCTAAACTACACATTCTCAACTCTATTTTTATTTTGAAACACCATCTTCCTAAATTGCCTGGGCTGGCCTCAATCTTGTGATCCTACTATATTAGCTTCTTGAGTAACTGAGATTGTAGGCATGTGACACTGTGCCCAGACAATTTTTCATAGATTTTATCTTTTGGAGCACAGATATTGATTTTTACTACATGTTAAAGGGGAGGGGCCTTCATTTTATATTTAAAAAAGATCAAATAGCACAGTTAGTTTGGGATGGAAATTCTTTTTTTCTTAAATGTATTTGGTTGCTACAGGGTCTTACTATGCGGCTCAGACTCATAGTGATCCTCCTGTTTTCAGTCTCCCCAGTGCTGAGATTATAGGCGTAGGCCACTATGCCCAGACTCTGTGGAAGGCTCAGACTGCCTTGGTGATGGAACTGGCACAGCATGTGGTGCCCCGGATTGAACTACAGTCCCTGTGCTTGCCTAAACCTGCCTAAGCAGGTGATTTTAGTCTGCTGAGCTATCTCCCTCACCCAGGGGATAGAGATTCTTGAATTCTGAGCTTTAAATGACCCTCCTTTTATCCATATTGGTACATGAAGGTTTTAAGTATGCAGAGCTTAGGCAGCCCAGTGTCTGCATAGGTGTTTTACAGCTAGTGGTTAATTCTCCTGGTATCCTCCAGAGGGCTTTCCACATTTTATAGTCAGGATATGAAGACATAGAGATGCTGTGGGGATTAGTTAAATGTGTATGGCATAGTTTACTGTATAAACTCACTCTCTTGAACTAGTTTTCACTACTTTCTCTTAACTTGCACCACTTTTACTGTTAATACTATTCATTTAGCACTTAGCATATGCTTGTTAGTTGGTTCTTTAAGTATATGTCCTGGAAGACAGGTGCCAAGTCTCATACTGCTTTGTTTTTTGGTCCTGCCTATAATAGCACTTCAATAGATGTTTACTGATCTTAGCCTCCCTTTCCCCCTCCCTTTTAAGTAGAGCAGTCAATGCATAGCTTTAAATCCAAACTCAGTTTAAACACACTGAAAGATTTTTCAGGTAAAAACACAGAGGAACTTTTTCATCACAAGAGCAAAAGAACATCTAAGAAGTTTGGAAGACCTTAGTAAAGCAGAAGTACCAGGAAACTTGTTTACCACAGACTAAGAAATGACTCACACGTGGGCTTATTCACCCTTCAGTTTAGAGCTCTATTAACTCTACTGCATCAAAATTCATATTTGAAAAATAGTCATGCCCAAGGCAGTGCTTGAGAAGGGGTATTGAAAGAGCTATGTTATAGGGGATTCCAATAGCTGTGGGAAAAAATGTTTGAAAATTCCTTGAGAGGGCAACATCAAAATGGGGGTAGACATATTACAAAGCCACCAGGCCTTTCCTACCATAATTTTCTTTTTCCATTACATTCTGCAGAGGCACAAGATAGAATTACCTAAATCCCTACTTAATAGACAAATGAATAAAATAATTTTTGCACATCTTTTGCAATGAGATGCTGAGCTATCATATAAAGGTAGTTATCCTGAGACAGAAGGACATTTAAGACACATTGATGAGTGAAGAAATGCAAGGCTTACTGTGTTAATCCCACCTATGAGGAACAGGAAGAAAGCAAGCCGGTGGAGAGTAACATAATGTTATACCCTTTCTTTTTTAAAAATACAGTTGATTGTTTCAGGGTCTCACTACACAGTTTGGACTTATGGTGATCCTCCTGTTTTCAGCCTCCCCAGCACTGGGATTACAGGGGTGTACTACTACCCTCAGATTCTAGCCTGCTCAACTAGCCCTGGGGCAGGGCTGGCATGTGATGTGGTGCTGGGGATTGAACCGAGGTCCCTGCGCTTGCCTAAGCAGGTGCTTTAGTCCACTGAGCTATCTCACCGGCCACTGATGTACGCTTTCAGTATGGTTTTATTTTAATTTCATCATGTGCATATTTGTCTTTTTCCCTTGTAACACCATTCTCAAGTTTAGCAAGTACCCTGTTTTCATTGTCATCAGTAGTAGCTCTCTAAAGGCACTCTAACTCTCCAGTCCTTGTCTCCACAAGACTGGAATAATTTCATCTCACAAAACAGGATCTCCAAGTCTCAAATAGTCAAAGATTCACCATCCTCATGAAAAACAAATCATCCATTTTACCTCACTTCACACATAAAAGGAACTCTACCAAGAATTCATTTGGCTGATGTTCCTGCTTCTGAATCAGGGACTCCTAGCAGAGCACATTCCACTACATGTCATCTTCCCACTATTTTTCTGCATCTAGAGGGATATTTGGAGACCCTTCTCACCATGAGATTGTGTTTCCTTTGAGCTCATTTCCTTTTGCATGCCTTGATCCATGGCCTCTCAGAAAGCTCCCAAAAGACAAGCTTGAATTGGATGTCAGTTTGTCATTGGCATGAGCTTACTATCATAGTTTTGTGTTGTCAAGGCCTTTACATTGAGGCTTGATTCCTACTTGAAACGTTTTCTAGGAAATATGAATCTGTGGAGAATGGTGGTTTCCATGGTAAATGTTTCCTCATATTTCTTTTCTCAAGTTGAAATCAGAGTTACACAGCATGATTTCCTCTTTAAGTACCAGCACCACAATAGATTTGGGACAAGGCACTACAGCAGAATAGTTTAAAAAGGCAATCTCACCCACCCTTGTAGAAAAGGGATACTTTATTATTCTTACTGAAGGGAGCCAACTTCATATCCTCTCCCAAAATTTTAAGAAAAGAGTGGACTTTTAAAAATAAAGCCACAAAAGCTACACAAACTTGGAACTAAATGCTTAAAACAGGCAAGCAGACTATTTCATCCTCAAACACATGTGCAACTCTCCACCATGTGCCATACACAAGTAGAAACATATACATGTGTGGTATGCTTTGTGGTTTAGAGAATCTCACATACATTACATTTTATTTTCACACTAGTGCTATTAAGTTAATAGGGCATGTCTTATAGCATTTATTTGCAGATAGGAAAATTAAGGCTCAGAAGTGAAGCCACTTAAAAGTCATACAACCAGCTAATAAATGCCAGAGCCCACAATGAATTCTTCCTTTGGCTCCAAATTCGATGTTATTTTGCTACTCCTACTCTGTTTCTTTGTGCTGTCGTTTCCCAAATGTAAAATGGTAGATTTTCTGTGTTCCAGGATGCTGTTATACTTAACCCTGCAGGTTCTTAACCAATATCATTGTTTCGCAGCCAAAAAAATCTGAGTGCCACACTGATATTTCACGTAATTTTCTCTCCTCTTTTGATGAAGAGGGAAATATTACCTATTCCCAGAGGGCTGGACAGTGCAATAAACATAAAGGTGTACCAAGTCAGTCGACACACTGTCGTACTCCTTTATGAGATTGAGAAATCAAGCATCTCATCTTTCTATTCCCAGCAGTAGCTCGGGAAGAACAGAGAGGCAGACAATAGCCTCTTGTTTGGCTTTATTAATTTTGAGAGCGGGTAGGTCAAAAGGATCGGATTGGCGGCTCAAGAGACCAATCATAAGCAAGCCCAGACCAGGACTAGCGAATTGTTAGCTGTAAAAGAACAGTGGGTAGGATCACACTTCAAGGTCCGCCCCTCGTAGGCCTGCTCTAGCAGTCTGCCCAAGAGGTGGGACCTCCTCAAACTCCGCCTTTGTCTTCCCTGGCCTCCCGCGCCCGCGCCTGGGGCAGGCGGGGAAGAGGGAGGGAGTAGAGGGGAAAAGGAGGAGGTCAGAGGGAGCGAAGGAAAAAACGGGGGGTGTCTCCCAAGAGCTGTGACCTGGGTGGGGGCCTGCTCGTAATAGGAAGCAGGAGGGGAAGGAAAACAAGGAACGCTGCTCCTTCCTGAATTACTTTAACTAGGCTTTGGTCGAAGCGGCTTTTCAGCATTTCTATTATTTGTTTTTCTTCCTCCTGCTGCGGGGCGGGGAACTGCAATGGCTCTCCTACGCGGCTCTGCTGCGCTGTTGCCATAGGTTATTATTGTAGTCTTTGCAAAGCACTTTCCGTCCTCCAGACCAGTCCCTCACCAAGTCGTGCTGCGCTGGTGGGAGAACAGCAAGGCTCCCCCACTTTTGCCCAGCTACTGGACCCCGCCGTTCAATTGTTCGAAACTTCCCTATCCCTGGGCCCCGCCACTCACCGGGCCCGCTCCTCACCCCCACCCCCACCCCCACCCGGAGTTCGGGCTGGCTCCCGCCCTTCTTTCCCCGCCCTCTGCTCCGCCTCCCTCAGAGTCCACCCTCTCCCCCGCCCCGCTCCGGGGCGGTCCTAGCCGCTCACTGCCCGAAGAAAAGCCACCCGTTCCTCCCCCTCCTCTGCCTCCCATCCTTAGCCCCAGAGCTGCCTTCATCGCAGTCACGCCCCTTCCTTCCGAGGAGCTTTCAGGCTGCCTAAACTGGTAGACCCCTGAATTACTCCTCCATCTCCATTCCCTTTCCTTTCGCCTCCTCTTCCCTCAGTTCTCCCCGCCTCCCCCACACTACCACCACCTCGCGTCTGTCTCGCCTCCTGCAGTCCACTGCTCCACCCTCTGGCCCGGTATCCTGTCTGTCCACTGCCACCAAGGAGATCCCGGACGGAGCAGCGAGGGGGAGCAGCCAGGAATTGGGGCTTTCCCCTGCCCATCCCTGGCTGCTGGCCCGGGACCAAAGCCACTTGAGCAAGCAGAGTCGTCACCTTGTCTTCGTTGCCTTCAGGGGTAGGAGACGCGTGGTTACTTTTTGTGGGGAACATGGGCAGGAATCTATGGTGGCATGAACTTGGTCGTGCCCGCGGCATGAGTCCGTCTAGATGTGTGTGGGGATGACCGTGTGTTCTAGTTTCTGCAGCTGCTGGTCATGAGTTTTCTGGGATGTGCAGCCAGTTAAATTAGTTAAAGAGTGTGCACCCCTCTCGTGCTACTTCAGCGAGGAGATGCTGGAGCATAGCACTACTTGGTGGTACTTTTACCTTCTTTCACTCTAGGGGTCCTTGTAGGTCTCTAGGTCTAGGTAATTAATCATGTGAGGAACTAAAGGCCCGAGGCAAGCTGAGTTTTACCTTTAGTCTACCAGGAAGGCTTTTGCTTATCTTAGATAACTGGATGGCTTTCTCCTAAGTGCTTAGGAGGATCACCCACCCTGACCCTGCGGCCATGTATGAATTCTTCAAATTTTAAAATCTGGGAGTAATCTACAACCCAGCGCTACTCTTTGCTTGTGTGAAGGTGGGGGTAGTAAGGAGGGGGGTGCTCACATCTGCCTTGTAAGATGCAGGGTACAAGTATTTTGGCGGATCAGGCAGGTGTTTAGAGGGTTCAAGGCTGTGCCACTGTGAGTTGCTGCTTCAACAGTAAGGTGGATCGTATGGATACCTGAAACGGAAGAGAAGGAAGTACGACTGTCTTTATAGACTGTGAGCAATCCCTGGTAAATTGCGAGTAATAATATTCTACTAATTATTTGCAAAAGGATAGTTAAATACAAATTAAAGAAGAAAGGGAAAGTTTGAGAAAAAGTATATCTTTAATTTGCAGTATATTTACAGTAATTTACAGTCGTACAAATTTGTGGACAACATGAGGTGTTCATTCCAGCTCTCCTCTCTCTTGGCTATAAAGCGTAGATGTTGGGAGGCAGTTTGAAACTTAAGAATATAACCTTCTGCCATTCAGTGAGGAAGATAATTAGTCACCATAATCTTCAATGATGAACATCTAAATGTATTTATGTCTCCTTAAGCTAGGCTTTGTGAAAGTTCTTTCTCAGGCCAGCTTTTGTGAAGTCTCCTCAGATCTTCCAGTACCCTCAGGAGCTAAGAATAGTCTGAAATGCTATTTTGGACATGGGATAAATTTTCACCCATCTCCCACCTATCTTCAGTTGGACAAGTGCATCAGACTTATTAAGAATGGTAATGTTCAAAGACCTGTTACTGTGATAGCCCAACTTGTTACTTATTTAGGAGCAAGTTATTTACTTCTAGTTTAAAATAATTTCTTTGGTTGATTTTCATGGTGTAAAGGTAAGTAGGAAGGTAGAGGAGGCACCTCACAGCGTACAGCTACATGGCAAGAATTTTAAAGCCTATCGTGTTTCAGGTCAGCTGAGAGGGAAAAACTGGCCTGACTAAACTACATTTTATAACTGTCCCAGGACATAGTAATAGCCAGGTGATTGTAGAATAGTTGCATCTATTTACAGATGATAACTTAGATTCTAGCAATTCTATGTTGGTTTATCTGTTGTCATTCACGGATACTTTCTGGCGCTACGTAATACTTCACTTTAAGCTACTTTGTTCTTTGGAAAAGCTTGTAGTTCTGTAAAATTGAAAGTACATTTTTTTCTGACTTCCTAATCTAGGTGTGAAGTAAACCTGTGACTACATTTGTATGTAGAATAACTTTTATGTGTCCTTTTTGGATCTGCTTACCGATGGAAACATTTTAGAAAGGATTTAAAAAATTCATACTCAATATTGTTTGGAATCTGAAAGTTGAAACCTTTCTGGTTTATGAAGTTACATTTATTAAACTAACACATAACTAGGCAGTTTGTGGAGTTGCTTTTTCTGAAGTTCTATAAAGAACTCAGCCAACTCTTTCTAGAATGCATAAAGAATCTTCTAATGGGAAGGCAGAGGGATGGATGCTCTGACTTTGAGGTCCCATTGAGTGCCAGAATCCTAAATGGGTACATCTGCTTCTGGGCCTCTCCTAAGAGCCCTCTCCCAGGGCCTGCGCCTTCTTTAAAAGGGTGTCTTTGTAATTAAGCAGCCCTTCACCCCATCCCCCTTTCTTCCTTTGATCCTGCTTTTTTAAGGCCTTTTTTTTCCATTTGGAGATAAGAGGAATTTCTCACACTCTTCTGCCCTCCTCTTAACTTTTCTTTTCCTTTATCCTAGAAAAGTCCCCCAAGTTCTCAGGGTGGTTAGAAGTTGTTTTGTTTTGTTTGGGGCAACATGGTGTGTGTGGGGGTGTTACCAAGGAAGAGGAGTAGAGGATATATCCCCTCTTGGAAAATGCTTGTGACCAGGTAGCCTCTTCCATGGAGACTGATCATTTGGAATGCATGAGAACAGTCTATTCTTAGGGGCTGTCTGGTAGAAATTGTCCTTTGCGCCCATTAAGCCCAGCTAAAACCCACTGAAAAGGGTGGAGAGAGGTGTGTGTGGTCATGGCTGAGCCTTTTAAGATGATAAATGGATAAATGTTTCCAAATCTCCTATTACATCACCTCTTTCTCCCGTGGATTCAGTGAGTTTAGAGATTTGCTTAACAAGTTAATTAGCTGGAGACTAAACCAATTTGTTTAGAATTGTGATCCATTGATTTCCTGTACCCAAGAATTTTAGTTGGTGTTTTACTATGATGTGTTGTCTTTAGTCTTACTTTTTATTTCTTGCTTCCATTTGTGGACTTTGGTCCAAAACATAGGGTTCCACCCTCCAAGTCAAAGGTTAGAATTTTGTTGTAGGGGCTAAGGGGGCATTAAACAAGCTAGCCTTAGGATATCACTGTCCTCCGAAGTGGGCTTCTGACCTTTTTAACCCAGAGAAAGGAGGAAAGTTGCCCCATACACACACACGCACGCACACACACACACGCACACACGTGCACACACACACACACACACACACACTATGAACGAAACAAAGAGAGAGAAAAAGAAAATAAGAGGTGGTTTGCTTCATAAAAGAATCCATCACAGGTTTTTTTTTTTTTAAAGAAATAGCTTTCCTAGTTCGTGATGTTGTGACATATTAAAAAATCACTGTAACTAGTACTTGAGAGGAACATGCTTATTGCATAAAGGAATACATTAGAATTTGGTGTAATGATTATTGCTTGAATTAAAAGAGGTTATTTGGTTTTTGAAGTCTATTTGATGTGCAAGATAGAGTTAACTAAATTACTGTAGCTTGCAATGATACTAGCCATGGTAGCCCTGGCCCACAAGTGCCTGGAGAAGGGAGTTGGCCTTACTTTCTGGATTAGATCAGACTGCATGGGTTTTAAATAAGTCTAAAGATGAAACTATCCACCTCATTTAAGTAAAATGTTTTATTTCCAGTTATATTTGACTAACCTAATGATTCAGAAAATTGTTTCTAGTCTGTCATAGCAATTAATGCCATTTAAATCTAAAAATCTATAGTAAGCTTTCCTAGTGACCCTACTGGTAAGAGGGACCTTAGGCTCTAGATTCAGCTCTAACCTGGATTACCACCCTTGGCAAATTTTCTCCACTGTGAGTTGTAGAGGCCCAGTGGGATGATTTTTGGGAACCAGTGGTTAAAGGCTTATAGTTCTCTCTCTAGCTTCAATATCTGGTGTGAATGTTAATGACTGCTATTAGAATGAGGTGCATCCATTAGAAATATGCTTAGTTATCTTGTTAATAAAGAGGATGTAAGGTTGTATCAGTGTAAATGCACTGTGTTTCATATTTTAACAGCATAAGGTTAAAACCTAAGGCCCTGTCCAAAACTTTATAAAAAATTCCATCATCCTACCAGATCACCTACTTTCACTTTTCTCAGTTCTTACAAAATCTTTTTTTAAATTGAGAAATAAATATAAATGAGACAGTTTCACAGCTGATTAATAGGACAGTTTTGATAATCAATACATTGTACATTGTTATCTTCTTAGTGGTTATCCATAGTACAAGAAGCAGACAGAATATCCTGTCCAAACACTGTTAGTACACCTCTTTCTTCTCATTGAATTAAGTGAAAGTAGCTGTATATCTATCCTAACTATTTTGTATATATAAATACAAAA